>NW_027139464.1:10000-190901 GCF_035084215.1 Heptranchias perlo
CCTAACCCTAACCCTAACCCTAACCCTAACCCTAACCCTAACCCTAACCCTAACCCTAACCCTAACCCTAACCCTAACCCTAACCCTAACCCTAACCCTAACCCTAACCCTAACCCTAACCCTAACCCTAACCCTAACCCTAACCCTAACCCTAACCCTAACCCTAACCCTAACCCTAACCCTAACCCTAACCCTAACCCTAACCCTAACCCTAACCCTAACCCTAACCCTAACCCTAACCCTAACCCTAACCCTAACCCTAACCCTAACCCTAACCCTAACCCTAACCCTAACCCTAACCCTAACCCTAACCCTAACCCTAACCCTAACCCTAACCCTAACCCTAACCCTAACCCTAACCCTAACCCTAACCCTAACCCTAACCCTAACCCTAACCCTAACCCTAACCCTAACCCTAACCCTAACCCTAACCCTAACCCTAACCCTAACCCTAACCCTAACCCTAACCCTAACCCTAACCCTAACCCTAACCCTAACCCTAACCCTAACCCTAACCCTAACCCTAACCCTAACCCTAACCCTAACCCTAACCCTAACCCTAACCCTAACCCTAACCCTAACCCTAACCCTAACCCTAACCCTAACCCTAACCCTAACCCTAACCCTAACCCTAACCCTAACCCTAACCCTAACCCTAACCCTAACCCTAACCCTAACCCTAACCCTAACCCTAACCCTAACCCTAACCCTAACCCTAACCCTAACCCTAACCCTAACCCTAACCCTAACCCTAACCCTAACCCTAACCCTAACCCTAACCCTAACCCTAACCCTAACCCTAACCCTAACCCTAACCCTAACCCTAACCCTAACCCTAACCCTAACCCTAACCCTAACCCTAACCCTAACCCTAACCCTAACCCTAACCCTAACCCTAACCCTAACCCTAACCCTAACCCTAACCCTAACCCTAACCCTAACCCTAACCCTAACCCTAACCCTAACCCTAACCCTAACCCTAACCCTAACCCTAACCCTAACCCTAACCCTAACCCTAACCCTAACCCTAACCCTAACCCTAACCCTAACCCTAACCCTAACCCTAACCCTAACCCTAACCCTAACCCTAACCCTAACCCTAACCCTAACCCTAACCCTAACCCTAACCCTAACCCTAACCCTAACCCTAACCCTAACCCTAACCCTAACCCTAACCCTAACCCTAACCCTAACCCTAACCCTAACCCTAACCCTAACCCTAACCCTAACCCTAACCCTAACCCTAACCCTAACCCTAACCCTAACCCTAACCCTAACCCTAACCCTAACCCTAACCCTAACCCTAACCCTAACCCTAACCCTAACCCTAACCCTAACCCTAACCCTAACCCTAACCCTAACCCTAACCCTAACCCTAACCCTAACCCTAACCCTAACCCTAACCCTAACCCTAACCCTAACCCTAACCCTAACCCTAACCCTAACCCTAACCCTAACCCTAACCCTAACCCTAACCCTAACCCTAACCCTAACCCTAACCCTAACCCTAACCCTAACCCTAACCCTAACCCTAACCCTAACCCTAACCCTAACCCTAACCCTAACCCTAACCCTAACCCTAACCCTAACCCTAACCCTAACCCTAACCCTAACCCTAACCCTAACCCTAACCCTAACCCTAACCCTAACCCTAACCCTAACCCTAACCCTAACCCTAACCCTAACCCTAACCCTAACCCTAACCCTAACCCTAACCCTAACCCTAACCCTAACCCTAACCCTAACCCTAACCCTAACCCTAACCCTAACCCTAACCCTAACCCTAACCCTAACCCTAACCCTAACCCTAACCCTAACCCTAACCCTAACCCTAACCCTAACCCTAACCCTAACCCTAACCCTAACCCTAACCCTAACCCTAACCCTAACCCTAACCCTAACCCTAACCCTAACCCTAACCCTAACCCTAACCCTAACCCTAACCCTAACCCTAACCCTAACCCTAACCCTAACCCTAACCCTAACCCTAACCCTAACCCTAACCCTAACCCTAACCCTAACCCTAACCCTAACCCTAACCCTAACCCTAACCCTAACCCTAACCCTAACCCTAACCCTAACCCTAACCCTAACCCTAACCCTAACCCTAACCCTAACCCTAACCCTAACCCTAACCCTAACCCTAACCCTAACCCTAACCCTAACCCTAACCCTAACCCTAACCCTAACCCTAACCCTAACCCTAACCCTAACCCTAACCCTAACCCTAACCCTAACCCTAACCCTAACCCTAACCCTAACCCTAACCCTAACCCTAACCCTAACCCTAACCCTAACCCTAACCCTAACCCTAACCCTAACCCTAACCCTAACCCTAACCCTAACCCTAACCCTAACCCTAACCCTAACCCTAACCCTAACCCTAACCCTAACCCTAACCCTAACCCTAACCCTAACCCTAACCCTAACCCTAACCCTAACCCTAACCCTAACCCTAACCCTAACCCTAACCCTAACCCTAACCCTAACCCTAACCCTAACCCTAACCCTAACCCTAACCCTAACCCTAACCCTAACCCTAACCCTAACCCTAACCCTAACCCTAACCCTAACCCTAACCCTAACCCTAACCCTAACCCTAACCCTAACCCTAACCCTAACCCTAACCCTAACCCTAACCCTAACCCTAACCCTAACCCTAACCCTAACCCTAACCCTAACCCTAACCCTAACCCTAACCCTAACCCTAACCCTAACCCTAACCCTAACCCTAACCCTAACCCTAACCCTAACCCTAACCCTAACCCTAACCCTAACCCTAACCCTAACCCTAACCCTAACCCTAACCCTAACCCTAACCCTAACCCTAACCCTAACCCTAACCCTAACCCTAACCCTAACCCTAACCCTAACCCTAACCCTAACCCTAACCCTAACCCTAACCCTAACCCTAACCCTAACCCTAACCCTAACCCTAACCCTAACCCTAACCCTAACCCTAACCCTAACCCTAACCCTAACCCTAACCCTAACCCTAACCCTAACCCTAACCCTAACCCTAACCCTAACCCTAACCCTAACCCTAACCCTAACCCTAACCCTAACCCTAACCCTAACCCTAACCCTAACCCTAACCCTAACCCTAACCCTAACCCTAACCCTAACCCTAACCCTAACCCTAACCCTAACCCTAACCCTAACCCTAACCCTAACCCTAACCCTAACCCTAACCCTAACCCTAACCCTAACCCTAACCCTAACCCTAACCCTAACCCTAACCCTAACCCTAACCCTAACCCTAACCCTAACCCTAACCCTAACCCTAACCCTAACCCTAACCCTAACCCTAACCCTAACCCTAACCCTAACCCTAACCCTAACCCTAACCCTAACCCTAACCCTAACCCTAACCCTAACCCTAACCCTAACCCTAACCCTAACCCTAACCCTAACCCTAACCCTAACCCTAACCCTAACCCTAACCCTAACCCTAACCCTAACCCTAACCCTAACCCTAACCCTAACCCTAACCCTAACCCTAACCCTAACCCTAACCCTAACCCTAACCCTAACCCTAACCCTAACCCTAACCCTAACCCTAACCCTAACCCTAACCCTAACCCTAACCCTAACCCTAACCCTAACCCTAACCCTAACCCTAACCCTAACCCTAACCCTAACCCTAACCCTAACCCTAACCCTAACCCTAACCCTAACCCTAACCCTAACCCTAACCCTAACCCTAACCCTAACCCTAACCCTAACCCTAACCCTAACCCTAACCCTAACCCTAACCCTAACCCTAACCCTAACCCTAACCCTAACCCTAACCCTAACCCTAACCCTAACCCTAACCCTAACCCTAACCCTAACCCTAACCCTAACCCTAACCCTAACCCTAACCCTAACCCTAACCCTAACCCTAACCCTAACCCTAACCCTAACCCTAACCCTAACCCTAACCCTAACCCTAACCCTAACCCTAACCCTAACCCTAACCCTAACCCTAACCCTAACCCTAACCCTAACCCTAACCCTAACCCTAACCCTAACCCTAACCCTAACCCTAACCCTAACCCTAACCCTAACCCTAACCCTAACCCTAACCCTAACCCTAACCCTAACCCTAACCCTAACCCTAACCCTAACCCTAACCCTAACCC
This sequence comes from Heptranchias perlo, assembly GCF_035084215.1. Classification (NCBI taxonomy): domain Eukaryota; kingdom Metazoa; phylum Chordata; class Chondrichthyes; order Hexanchiformes; family Hexanchidae; genus Heptranchias; species Heptranchias perlo. The sequence continues at coordinate 14,125 of NW_027139464.1, forward strand.
TAACCCTAACCCTAACCCTAACCCTAACCCTAACCCTAACCCTAACCCTAACCCTAACCCTAACCCTAACCCTAACCCTAACCCTAACCCTAACCCTAACCCTAACCCTAACCCTAACCCTAACCCTAACCCTAACCCTAACCCTAACCCTAACCCTAACCCTAACCCTAACCCTAACCCTAACCCTAACCCTAACCCTAACCCTAACCCTAACCCTAACCCTAACCCTAACCCTAACCCTAACCCTAACCCTAACCCTAACCCTAACCCTAACCCTAACCCTAACCCTAACCCTAACCCTAACCCTAACCCTAACCCTAACCCTAACCCTAACCCTAACCCTAACCCTAACCCTAACCCTAACCCTAACCCTAACCCTAACCCTAACCCTAACCCTAACCCTAACCCTAACCCTAACCCTAACCCTAACCCTAACCCTAACCCTAACCCTAACCCTAACCCTAACCCTAACCCTAACCCTAACCCTAACCCTAACCCTAACCCTAACCCTAACCCTAACCCTAACCCTAACCCTAACCCTAACCCTAACCCTAACCCTAACCCTAACCCTAACCCTAACCCTAACCCTAACCCTAACCCTAACCCTAACCCTAACCCTAACCCTAACCCTAACCCTAACCCTAACCCTAACCCTAACCCTAACCCTAACCCTAACCCTAACCCTAACCCTAACCCTAACCCTAACCCTAACCCTAACCCTAACCCTAACCCTAACCCTAACCCTAACCCTAACCCTAACCCTAACCCTAACCCTAACCCTAACCCTAACCCTAACCCTAACCCTAACCCTAACCCTAACCCTAACCCTAACCCTAACCCTAACCCTAACCCTAACCCTAACCCTAACCCTAACCCTAACCCTAACCCTAACCCTAACCCTAACCCTAACCCTAACCCTAACCCTAACCCTAACCCTAACCCTAACCCTAACCCTAACCCTAACCCTAACCCTAACCCTAACCCTAACCCTAACCCTAACCCTAACCCTAACCCTAACCCTAACCCTAACCCTAACCCTAACCCTAACCCTAACCCTAACCCTAACCCTAACCCTAACCCTAACCCTAACCCTAACCCTAACCCTAACCACCCTAACCCTAACCCTAACCCTAACCCTAACCCTAACCCTAACCCTAACCCTAACCCTAACCCTAACCCTAACCCTAACCCTAACCCTAACCCTAACCCTAACCCTAACCCTAACCCTAACCCTAACCCTAACCCTAACCCTAACCCTAACCCTAACCCTAACCCTAACCCTAACCCTAACCCTAACCCTAACCCTAACCCTAACCCTAACCCTAACCCTAACCCTAACCCTAACCCTAACCCTAACCCTAACCCTAACCCTAACCCTAACCCTAACCCTAACCCTAACCCTAACCCTAACCCTAACCCTAACCCTAACCCTAACCCTAACCCTAACCCTAACCCTAACCCTAACCCTAACCCTAACCCTAACCCTAACCCTAACCCTAACCCTAACCCTAACCCTAACCCTAACCCTAACCCTAACCCTAACCCTAACCCTAACCCTAACCCTAACCCTAACCCTAACCCTAACCCTAACCCTAACCCTAACCCTAACCCTAACCCTAACCCTAACCCTAACCCTAACCCTAACCCTAACCCTAACCCTAACCCTAACCCTAACCCTAACCCTAACCCTAACCCTAACCCTAACCCTAACCCTAACCCTAACCCTAACCCTAACCCTAACCCTAACCCTAACCCTAACCCTAACCCTAACCCTAACCCTAACCCTAACCCTAACCCTAACCCTAACCCTAACCCTAACCCTAACCCTAACCCTAACCCTAACCCTAACCCTAACCCTAACCCTAACCCTAACCCTAACCCTAACCCTAACCCTAACCCTAACCCTAACCCTAACCCTAACCCTAACCCTAACCCTAACCCTAACCCTAACCCTAACCCTAACCCTAACCCTAACCCTAACCCTAACCCTAACCCTAACCCTAACCCTAACCCTAACCCTAACCCTAACCCTAACCCTAACCCTAACCCTAACCCTAACCCTAACCCTAACCCTAACCCTAACCCTAACCCTAACCCTAACCCTAACCCTAACCCTAACCCTAACCCTAACCCTAACCCTAACCCTAACCCTAACCCTAACCCTAACCCTAACCCTAACCCTAACCCTAACCCTAACCCTAACCCTAACCCTAACCCTAACCCTAACCCTAACCCTAACCCTAACCCTAACCCTAACCCTAACCCTAACCCTAACCCTAACCCTAACCCTAACCCTAACCCTAACCCTAACCCTAACCCTAACCCTAATGCAGCCCACCATTTTAAAACCTAACCTTTGCAAGTGACGCACTAAGGACTTGGTCTGTTTGTTTATAGCTCCCTGATGAGCCGCAAGATGGCGAAACCGGTCGGAGTGTTCCAAGAAGGAACGATGGATGGTACTTAAGGCTGGAGGACGGGACACATTCAGTAGTAGCCAAGCAGGAACTCTGGATGGTGCCTAAAGCTAAAGCACAAGGTGCATTCATTTGGACAACAGCAACAGTCTGAGGTGCGGGCCAGAACCAAGAGGCAGACAACATAGGGAGGGCGTTTCCCCCCTCTGCCCACCATTTTAAAACCTAACCTTTGCAAGTGACGCACTAAGGACTTGGTCTGTTTGTTTATAGCTCCCTGATGAGCCGCAAGATGGCGAAACCGGTCGGAGTGTTCCAAGAAGGAACGATGGATGGTACTTAAGGCTGGAGGACGGGACACATTCAGTAGTAGCCAAGCAGGAACTCTGGATGGTGCCTAAAGCTAAAGCACAAGGTGCATTCATTTGGACAACAGCAACAGTCTGAGGTGCGGGCCAGAACCAAGAGGCAGACAACATAGGGAGGGCGTTTCCCCCCTCTGCCCACCATTTTAAAACCTAACCTTTGCAAGTGACGCACTAAGGACTTGGTCTGTTTGTTTATAGCTCCCTGATGAGCCGCAAGATGGCGAAACCGGTCGGAGTGTTCCAAGAAGGAACGATGGATGGTACTTAAGGCTGGAGGACGGGACACATTCAGTAGTAGCCAAGCAGGAACTCTGGATGGTGCCTAAAGCTAAAGCACAAGGTGCATTCATTTGGACAACAGCAACAGTCTGAGGTGCGGGCCAGAACCAAGAGGCAGACAACATAGGGAGGGCGTTTCCCCCCTCTGCCCACCATTTTAAAACCTAACCTTTGCAAGTGACGCACTAAGGACTTGGTCTGTTTGTTTATAGCTCCCTGATGAGCCGCAAGATGGCGAAACCGGTCGGAGTGTTCCAAGAAGGAACGATGGATGGTACTTAAGGCTGGAGGACGGGACACATTCAGTAGTAGCCAAGCAGGAACTCTGGATGGTGCCTAAAGCTAAAGCACAAGGTGCATTCATTTGGACAACAGCAACAGTCTGAGGTGCGGGCCAGAACCAAGAGGCAGACAACATAGGGAGGGCGTTTCCCCCCTCTGCCCACCATTTTAAAACCTAACCTTTGCAAGTGACGCACTAAGGACTTGGTCTGTTTGTTTATAGCTCCCTGATGAGCCGCAAGATGGCGAAACCGGTCGGAGTGTTCCAAGAAGGAACGATGGATGGTACTTAAGGCTGGAGGACGGGACACATTCAGTAGTAGCCAAGCAGGAACTCTGGATGGTGCCTAAAGCTAAAGCACAAGGTGCATTCATTTGGACAACAGCAACAGTCTGAGGTGCGGGCCAGAACCAAGAGGCAGACAACATAGGGAGGGCGTTTCCCCCCTCTGCCCACCATTTTAAAACCTAACCTTTGCAAGTGACGCACTAAGGACTTGGTCTGTTTGTTTATAGCTCCCTGATGAGCCGCAAGATGGCGAAACCGGTCGGAGTGTTCCAAGAAGGAACGATGGATGGTACTTAAGGCTGGAGGACGGGACACATTCAGTAGTAGCCAAGCAGGAACTCTGGATGGTGCCTAAAGCTAAAGCACAAGGTGCATTCATTTGGACAACAGCAACAGTCTGAGGTGCGGGCCAGAACCAAGAGGCAGACAACATAGGGAGGGCGTTTCCCCCCTCTGCCCACCATTTTAAAACCTAACCTTTGCAAGTGACGCACTAAGGACTTGGTCTGTTTGTTTATAGCTCCCTGATGAGCCGCAAGATGGCGAAACCGGTCGGAGTGTTCCAAGAAGGAACGATGGATGGTACTTAAGGCTGGAGGACGGGACACATTCAGTAGTAGCCAAGCAGGAACTCTGGATGGTGCCTAAAGCTAAAGCACAAGGTGCATTCATTTGGACAACAGCAACAGTCTGAGGTGCGGGCCAGAACCAAGAGGCAGACAACATAGGGAGGGCGTTTCCCCCCTCTGCCCACCATTTTAAAACCTAACCTTTGCAAGTGACGCACTAAGGACTTGGTCTGTTTGTTTATAGCTCCCTGATGAGCCGCAAGATGGCGAAACCGGTCGGAGTGTTCCAAGAAGGAACGATGGATGGTACTTAAGGCTGGAGGACGGGACACATTCAGTAGTAGCCAAGCAGGAACTCTGGATGGTGCCTAAAGCTAAAGCACAAGGTGCATTCATTTGGACAACAGCAACAGTCTGAGGTGCGGGCCAGAACCAAGAGGCAGACAACATAGGGAGGGCGTTTCCCCCCTCTGCCCACCATTTTAAAACCTAACCTTTGCAAGTGACGCACTAAGGACTTGGTCTGTTTGTTTATAGCTCCCTGATGAGCCGCAAGATGGCGAAACCGGTCGGAGTGTTCCAAGAAGGAACGATGGATGGTACTTAAGGCTGGAGGACGGGACACATTCAGTAGTAGCCAAGCAGGAACTCTGGATGGTGCCTAAAGCTAAAGCACAAGGTGCATTCATTTGGACAACAGCAACAGTCTGAGGTGCGGGCCAGAACCAAGAGGCAGACAACATAGGGAGGGCGTTTCCCCCCTCTGCCCACCATTTTAAAACCTAACCTTTGCAAGTGACGCACTAAGGACTTGGTCTGTTTGTTTATAGCTCCCTGATGAGCCGCAAGATGGCGAAACCGGTCGGAGTGTTCCAAGAAGGAACGATGGATGGTACTTAAGGCTGGAGGACGGGACACATTCAGTAGTAGCCAAGCAGGAACTCTGGATGGTGCCTAAAGCTAAAGCACAAGGTGCATTCATTTGGACAACAGCAACAGTCTGAGGTGCGGGCCAGAACCAAGAGGCAGACAACATAGGGAGGGCGTTTCCCCCCTCTGCCCACCATTTTAAAACCTAACCTTTGCAAGTGACGCACTAAGGACTTGGTCTGTTTGTTTATAGCTCCCTGATGAGCCGCAAGATGGCGAAACCGGTCGGAGTGTTCCAAGAAGGAACGATGGATGGTACTTAAGGCTGGAGGACGGGACACATTCAGTAGTAGCCAAGCAGGAACTCTGGATGGTGCCTAAAGCTAAAGCACAAGGTGCATTCATTTGGACAACAGCAACAGTCTGAGGTGCGGGCCAGAACCAAGAGGCAGACAACATAGGGAGGGCGTTTCCCCCCTCTGCCCACCATTTTAAAACCTAACCCTAACCCTAACCCTAACCCTAACCCTAACCCTAACCCTAACCCTAACCCTAACCCTAACCCTAACCCTAACCCTAACCCTAATGCAGCGTAACCCTAACCCTAACCCTAACCCTAACCCTAACCCTAACCCTAACCCTAACCCTAACCCTAACCCTAACCCTAACCCTAACCCTAACCCTAATGCAACTAACCCTAACCCTAACCCTAACCCTAACCCTAACCCTAACCCTAACCCTAACCCTAACCCTAACCCTAACCCTAACCCTAACCCTAACCCTAACCCTAATGCAGCGTAACCCTAACCCTAACCCTAACCCTAACCCTAACCCTAACCCTAACCCTAACCCTAACCCTAACCCTAACCCTAACCCTAACCCTAACCCTAACCCTAACCCTAACCCTAATGCAGCGTAACCCTAACCCTAACCCTAACCCTAACCCTAACCCTAACCCTAACCCTAACCCTAACCCTAACCCTAACCCTAACCCTAACCCTAACCCTAACCCTAACCCTAACCCTAATGCAGCGTAACCCTAACCCTAACCCTAACCCTAACCCTAACCCTAACCCTAACCCTAACCCTAACCCTAACCCTAACCCTAACCCTAACCCTAACCCTAATGCAGCGTAACCCTAACCCTAACCCTAACCCTAACCCTAATCCTAACCCTAACCCTAACCCTAACCCTAACCCTAACCCTAACCCTAACCCTAACCCTAACCCTAACCCTAACCCTAACCCTAACCCTAACCCTAATGCAGCGTAACCCTAACCCTAACCCTAACCCTAACCCTAACCCTAACCCTAACCCTAACCCTAACCCTAACCCTAACCCTAACCCTAACCCTAACCCTAACCCTAACCCTAACCCTAACCCTAACCCTAACCCTAACCCTAACCCTAATGCAGCGTAACCCTAACCCTAACCCTAACCCTAACCCTAACCCTAACCCTAACCCTAACCCTAACCCTAACCCTAACCCTAACCCTAACCCTAACCCTAACCCTAACCCTAACCCTAACCCTAACCCTAATGCAGCGTAACCCTAACCCTAACCCTAACCCTAACCCTAACCCTAACCCTAACCCTAACCCTAACCCTAACCCTAACCCTAACCCTAACCCTAACCCTAACCCTAACCCTAACCCTAACCCTAACCCTGACCCTGACCCTGACCCTGACCCTAACCCTGACCCTGACCCTGACCCTGACCCTGACCCTGACCCTGACCCTGACCCTGACCCTGACCCTGACCCTGACCCTGACCCTGACCCTAACCCTAACCCTAATGCAGCAACCCTAACCCTAACCCTAACCCTAACCCTAACCCTAACCCTAACCCTAATACCCTAACCCTAACCCTAACCCTAACCCTAACCCTAACCCTAACCCTAACCCTAACCCTAACCCTAACCCTAACCCTAACCCTAATGCAGCGGCGAAACCGGTCGGAGTGTTCCAAGAAGGAACGATGGATGGTACTTAAGGCTGGAGGACGGGACACATTCAGTAGTAGCCAAGCAGGAACTCTGGATGGTGCCTAAAGCTAAAGCACAAGGTGCATTCATTTGGACAACAGCAACAGTCTGAGGTGCGGGCCAGAACCAAGAGGCAGACAACATAGGGAGGGCGTTTCCCCCCTCTGCCCACCATTTTAAAACCTAACTTTTGCAAGTGACGCACTAAGGACTTGGTCTGTTTGTTTGTAGCTCCCTGATGAGCCGTGAGATGGCGAAACCGGTCGGAGTGTTCCAAGAAGGAACGATGGATGGTACTTAAGGCTGGAGGACGGGACACATTCAGTAGTAGCCAAGCAGGAACTCTGGATGGTGCCTAAAGCTAAAGCACAAGGTGCATTCATTTGGACAACAGCAACAGTCTGAGGTGCGGGCCAGAACCAAGAGGCAGACAACATAGGGAGGGCGTTTCCCCCCTCTGCCCACCATTTTAAAACCTAACTTTTGCAAGTGACGCACTAAGGACTTGGTCTGTTTGTTTGTAGCTCCCTGATGAGCCGTGAGATGGCGAAACCGGTCGGAGTGTTCCAAGAAGGAACGATGGATGGTACTTAAGGCTGGAGGACGGGACACATTCAGTAGTAGCCAAGCAGGAACTCTGGATGGTGCCTAAAGCTAAAGCACAAGGTGCATTCATTTGGACAACAGCAACAGTCTGAGGTGCGGGCCAGAACCAAGAGGCAGACAACATAGGGAGGGCGTTTCCCCCCTCTGCCCACCATTTTAAAACCTAACTTTTGCAAGTGACGCACTAAGGACTTGGTCTGTTTGTTTGTAGCTCCCTGATGAGCCGTGAGATGGCGAAACCGGTCGGAGTGTTCCAAGAAGGAACGATGGATGGTACTTAAGGCTGGAGGACGGGACACATTCAGTAGTAGCCAAGCAGGAACTCTGGATGGTGCCTAAAGCTAAAGCACAAGGTGCATTCATTTGGACAACAGCAACAGTCTGAGGTGCGGGCCAGAACCAAGAGGCAGACAACATAGGGAGGGCGTTTCCCCCCTCTGCCCACCATTTTAAAACCTAACTTTTGCAAGTGACGCACTAAGGACTTGGTCTGTTTGTTTGTAGCTCCCTGATGAGCCGTGAGATGGCGAAACCGGTCGGAGTGTTCCAAGAAGGAACGATGGATGGTACTTAAGGCTGGAGGACGGGACACATTCAGTAGTAGCCAAGCAGGAACTCTGGATGGTGCCTAAAGCTAAAGCACAAGGTGCATTCATTTGGACAACAGCAACAGTCTGAGGTGCGGGCCAGAACCAAGAGGCAGACAACATAGGGAGGGCGTTTCCCCCCTCTGCCCACCATTTTAAAACCTAACTTTTGCAAGTGACGCACTAAGGACTTGGTCTGTTTGTTTGTAGCTCCCTGATGAGCCGTGAGATGGCGAAACCGGTCGGAGTGTTCCAAGAAGGAACGATGGATGGTACTTAAGGCTGGAGGACGGGACACATTCAGTAGTAGCCAAGCAGGAACTCTGGATGGTGCCTAAAGCTAAAGCACAAGGTGCATTCATTTGGACAACAGCAACAGTCTGAGGTGCGGGCCAGAACCAAGAGGCAGACAACATAGGGAGGGCGTTTCCCCCCTCTGCCCACCATTTTAAAACCTAACTTTTGCAAGTGACGCACTAAGGACTTGGTCTGTTTGTTTGTAGCTCCCTGATGAGCCGTGAGATGGCGAAACCGGTCGGAGTGTTCCAAGAAGGAACGATGGATGGTACTTAAGGCTGGAGGACGGGACACATTCAGTAGTAGCCAAGCAGGAACTCTGGATGGTGCCTAAAGCTAAAGCACAAGGTGCATTCATTTGGACAACAGCAACAGTCTGAGGTGCGGGCCAGAACCAAGAGGCAGACAACATAGGGAGGGCGTTTCCCCCCTCTGCCCACCATTTTAAAACCTAACTTTTGCAAGTGACGCACTAAGGACTTGGTCTGTTTGTTTGTAGCTCCCTGATGAGCCGTGAGATGGCGAAACCGGTCGGAGTGTTCCAAGAAGGAACGATGGATGGTACTTAAGGCTGGAGGACGGGACACATTCAGTAGTAGCCAAGCAGGAACTCTGGATGGTGCCTAAAGCTAAAGCACAAGGTGCATTCATTTGGACAACAGCAACAGTCTGAGGTGCGGGCCAGAACCAAGAGGCAGACAACATAGGGAGGGCGTTTCCCCCCTCTGCCCACCATTTTAAAACCTAACTTTTGCAAGTGACGCACTAAGGACTTGGTCTGTTTGTTTGTAGCTCCCTGATGAGCCGTGAGATGGCGAAACCGGTCGGAGTGTTCCAAGAAGGAACGATGGATGGTACTTAAGGCTGGAGGACGGGACACATTCAGTAGTAGCCAAGCAGGAACTCTGGATGGTGCCTAAAGCTAAAGCACAAGGTGCATTCATTTGGACAACAGCAACAGTCTGAGGTGCGGGCCAGAACCAAGAGGCAGACAACATAGGGAGGGCGTTTCCCCCCTCTGCCCACCATTTTAAAACCTAACTTTTGCAAGTGACGCACTAAGGACTTGGTCTGTTTGTTTGTAGCTCCCTGATGAGCCGTAAGATGGCGAAACCGGTCGGAGTGTTCCAAGAAGGAACGATGGATGGTACTTAAGGCTGGAGGACGGGACACATTCAGTAGTAGCCAAGCAGGAACTCTGGATGGTGCCTAAAGCTAAAGCACAAGGTGCATTCATTTGGACAACAGCAACAGTCTGAGGTGCGGGCCAGAACCAAGAGGCAGACAACATAGGGAGGGCGTTTCCCCCCTCTGCCCACCATTTTAAAACCTAACTTTTGCAAGTGACGCACTAAGGACTTGGTCTGTTTGTTTGTAGCTCCCTGATGAGCCGTAAGATGGCGAAACCGGTCGGAGTGTTCCAAGAAGGAACGATGGATGGTACTTAAGGCTGGAGGACGGGACACATTCAGTAGTAGCCAAGCAGGAACTCTGGATGGTGCCTAAAGCTAAAGCACAAGGTGCATTCATTTGGACAACAGCAACAGTCTGAGGTGCGGGCCAGAACCAAGAGGCAGACAACATAGGGAGGGCGTTTCCCCCCTCTGCCCACCATTTTAAAACCTAACTTTTGCAAGTGACGCACTAAGGACTTGGTCTGTTTGTTTGTAGCTCCCTGATGAGCCGTAAGATGGCGAAACCGGTCGGAGTGTTCCAAGAAGGAACGATGGATGGTACTTAAGGCTGGAGGACGGGACACATTCAGTAGTAGCCAAGCAGGAACTCTGGATGGTGCCTAAAGCTAAAGCACAAGGTGCATTCATTTGGACAACAGCAACAGTCTGAGGTGCGGGCCAGAACCAAGAGGCAGACAACATAGGGAGGGCGTTTCCCCCCTCTGCCCACCATTTTAAAACCTAACTTTTGCAAGTGACGCACTAAGGACTTGGTCTGTTTGTTTGTAGCTCCCTGATGAGCCGTAAGATGGCGAAACCGGTCGGAGTGTTCCAAGAAGGAACGATGGATGGTACTTAAGGCTGGAGGACGGGACACATTCAGTAGTAGCCAAGCAGGAACTCTGGATGGTGCCTAAAGCTAAAGCACAAGGTGCATTCATTTGGACAACAGCAACAGTCTGAGGTGCGGGCCAGAACCAAGAGGCAGACAACATAGGGAGGGCGTTTCCCCCCTCTGCCCACCATTTTAAAACCTAACTTTTGCAAGTGACGCACTAAGGACTTGGTCTGTTTGTTTGTAGCTCCCTGATGAGCCGTAAGATGGCGAAACCGGTCGGAGTGTTCCAAGAAGGAACGATGGATGGTACTTAAGGCTGGAGGACGGGACACATTCAGTAGTAGCCAAGTAGGAACTCTGGATGGTGCCTAAAGCTAAAGCACAAGGTGCATTCATTTGGACAACAGCAACAGTCTGAGGTGCGGGCCAGAACCAAGAGGCAGACAACATAGGGAGGGCGTTTCCCCCCTCTGCCCACCATTTTAAAACCTAACTTTTGCAAGTGACGCACTAAGGACTTGGTCTGTTTGTTTGTAGCTCCCTGATGAGCCGCAAGATGGCGAAACCGGTCGGAGTGTTCCAAGAAGGAACGATGGATGGTACTTAAGGCTGGAGGACGGGACACATTCAGTAGTAGCCAAGCAGGAACTCTGGATGGTGCCTAAAGCTAAAGCACAAGGTGCATTCATTTGGACAACAGCAACAGTCTGAGGTGCGGGCCAGAACCAAGAGGCAGACAACATAGGGAGGGCGTTTCCCCCCTCTGCCCACCATTTTAAAACCTAACTTTTGCAAGTGACGCACTAAGGACTTGGTCTGTTTGTTTGTAGCTCCCTGATGAGCCGCAAGATGGCGAAACCGGTCGGAGTGTTCCAAGAAGGAACGATGGATGGTACTTAAGGCTGGAGGACGGGACACATTCAGTAGTAGCCAAGTAGGAACTCTGGATGGTGCCTAAAGCTAAAGCACAAGGTGCATTCATTTGGACAACAGCAACAGTCTGAGGTGCGGGCCAGAACCAAGAGGCAGACAACATAGGGAGGGCGTTTCCCCCCTCTGCCCACCATTTTAAAACCTAACTTTTGCAAGTGACGCACTAAGGACTTGGTCTGTTTGTTTGTAGCTCCCTGATGAGCCGCAAGATGGCGAAACCGGTCGGAGTGTTCCAAGAAGGAACGATGGATGGTACTTAAGGCTGGAGGACGGGACACATTCAGTAGTAGCCAAGTAGGAACTCTGGATGGTGCCTAAAGCTAAAGCACAAGGTGCATTCATTTGGACAACAGCAACAGTCTGAGGTGCGGGCCAGAACCAAGAGGCAGACAACATAGGGAGGGCGTTTCCCCCCTCTGCCCACCATTTTAAAACCTAACTTTTGCAAGTGACGCACTAAGGACTTGGTCTGTTTGTTTGTAGCTCCCTGATGAGCCGCAAGATGGCGAAACCGGTCGGAGTGTTCCAAGAAGGAACGATGGATGGTACTTAAGGCTGGAGGACGGGACACATTCAGTAGTAGCCAAGTAGGAACTCTGGATGGTGCCTAAAGCTAAAGCACAAGGTGCATTCATTTGGACAACAGCAACAGTCTGAGGTGCGGGCCAGAACCAAGAGGCAGACAACATAGGGAGGGCGTTTCCCCCCTCTGCCCACCATTTTAAAACCTAACTTTTGCAAGTGACGCACTAAGGACTTGGTCTGTTTGTTTGTAGCTCCCTGATGAGCCGCAAGATGGCGAAACCGGTCGGAGTGTTCCAAGAAGGAACGATGGATGGTACTTAAGGCTGGAGGACGGGACACATTCAGTAGTAGCCAAGTAGGAACTCTGGATGGTGCCTAAAGCTAAAGCACAAGGTGCATTCATTTGGACAACAGCAACAGTCTGAGGTGCGGGCCAGAACCAAGAGGCAGACAACATAGGGAGGGCGTTTCCCCCCTCTGCCCACCATTTTAAAACCTAACTTTTGCAAGTGACGCACTAAGGACTTGGTCTGTTTGTTTGTAGCTCCCTGATGAGCCGCAAGATGGCGAAACCGGTCGGAGTGTTCCAAGAAGGAACGATGGATGGTACTTAAGGCTGGAGGACGGGACACATTCAGTAGTAGCCAAGTAGGAACTCTGGATGGTGCCTAAAGCTAAAGCACAAGGTGCATTCATTTGGACAACAGCAACAGTCTGAGGTGCGGGCCAGAACCAAGAGGCAGACAACATAGGGAGGGCGTTTCCCCCCTCTGCCCACCATTTTAAAACCTAACTTTTGCAAGTGACGCACTAAGGACTTGGTCTGTTTGTTTGTAGCTCCCTGATGAGCCGCAAGATGGCGAAACCGGTCGGAGTGTTCCAAGAAGGAACGATGGATGGTACTTAAGGCTGGAGGACGGGACACATTCAGTAGTAGCCAAGTAGGAACTCTGGATGGTGCCTAAAGCTAAAGCACAAGGTGCATTCATTTGGACAACAGCAACAGTCTGAGGTGCGGGCCAGAACCAAGAGGCAGACAACATAGGGAGGGCGTTTCCCCCCTCTGCCCACCATTTTAAAACCTAACTTTTGCAAGTGACGCACTAAGGACTTGGTCTGTTTGTTTGTAGCTCCCTGATGAGCCGCAAGATGGCGAAACCGGTCGGAGTGTTCCAAGAAGGAACGATGGATGGTACTTAAGGCTGGAGGACGGGACACATTCAGTAGTAGCCAAGTAGGAACTCTGGATGGTGCCTAAAGCTAAAGCACAAGGTGCATTCATTTGGACAACAGCAACAGTCTGAGGTGCGGGCCAGAACCAAGAGGCAGACAACATAGGGAGGGCGTTTCCCCCCTCTGCCCACCATTTTAAAACCTAACTTTTGCAAGTGACGCACTAAGGACTTGGTCTGTTTGTTTGTAGCTCCCTGATGAGCCGCAAGATGGCGAAACCGGTCGGAGTGTTCCAAGAAGGAACGATGGATGGTACTTAAGGCTGGAGGACGGGACACATTCAGTAGTAGCCAAGTAGGAACTCTGGATGGTGCCTAAAGCTAAAGCACAAGGTGCATTCATTTGGACAACAGCAACAGTCTGAGGTGCGGGCCAGAACCAAGAGGCAGACAACATAGGGAGGGCGTTTCCCCCCTCTGCCCACCATTTTAAAACCTAACTTTTGCAAGTGACGCACTAAGGACTTGGTCTGTTTGTTTGTAGCTCCCTGATGAGCCGCAAGATGGCGAAACCGGTCGGAGTGTTCCAAGAAGGAACGATGGATGGTACTTAAGGCTGGAGGACGGGACACATTCAGTAGTAGCCAAGTAGGAACTCTGGATGGTGCCTAAAGCTAAAGCACAAGGTGCATTCATTTGGACAACAGCAACAGTCTGAGGTGCGGGCCAGAACCAAGAGGCAGACAACATAGGGAGGGCGTTTCCCCCCTCTGCCCACCATTTTAAAACCTAACTTTTGCAAGTGACGCACTAAGGACTTGGTCTGTTTGTTTGTAGCTCCCTGATGAGCCGCAAGATGGCGAAACCGGTCGGAGTGTTCCAAGAAGGAACGATGGATGGTACTTAAGGCTGGAGGACGGGACACATTCAGTAGTAGCCAAGTAGGAACTCTGGATGGTGCCTAAAGCTAAAGCACAAGGTGCATTCATTTGGACAACAGCAACAGTCTGAGGTGCGGGCCAGAACCAAGAGGCAGACAACATAGGGAGGGCGTTTCCCCCCTCTGCCCACCATTTTAAAACCTAACTTTTGCAAGTGACGCACTAAGGACTTGGTCTGTTTGTTTGTAGCTCCCTGATGAGCCGCAAGATGGCGAAACCGGTCGGAGTGTTCCAAGAAGGAACGATGGATGGTACTTAAGGCTGGAGGACGGGACACATTCAGTAGTAGCCAAGTAGGAACTCTGGATGGTGCCTAAAGCTAAAGCACAAGGTGCATTCATTTGGACAACAGCAACAGTCTGAGGTGCGGGCCAGAACCAAGAGGCAGACAACATAGGGAGGGCGTTTCCCCCCTCTGCCCACCATTTTAAAACCTAACTTTTGCAAGTGACGCACTAAGGACTTGGTCTGTTTGTTTGTAGCTCCCTGATGAGCCGCAAGATGGCGAAACCGGTCGGAGTGTTCCAAGAAGGAACGATGGATGGTACTTAAGGCTGGAGGACGGGACACATTCAGTAGTAGCCAAGTAGGAACTCTGGATGGTGCCTAAAGCTAAAGCACAAGGTGCATTCATTTGGACAACAGCAACAGTCTGAGGTGCGGGCCAGAACCAAGAGGCAGACAACATAGGGAGGGCGTTTCCCCCCTCTGCCCACCATTTTAAAACCTAACTTTTGCAAGTGACGCACTAAGGACTTGGTCTGTTTGTTTGTAGCTCCCTGATGAGCCGCAAGATGGCGAAACCGGTCGGAGTGTTCCAAGAAGGAACGATGGATGGTACTTAAGGCTGGAGGACGGGACACATTCAGTAGTAGCCAAGTAGGAACTCTGGATGGTGCCTAAAGCTAAAGCACAAGGTGCATTCATTTGGACAACAGCAACAGTCTGAGGTGCGGGCCAGAACCAAGAGGCAGACAACATAGGGAGGGCGTTTCCCCCCTCTGCCCACCATTTTAAAACCTAACTTTTGCAAGTGACGCACTAAGGACTTGGTCTGTTTGTTTGTAGCTCCCTGATGAGCCGCAAGATGGCGAAACCGGTCGGAGTGTTCCAAGAAGGAACGATGGATGGTACTTAAGGCTGGAGGACGGGACACATTCAGTAGTAGCCAAGTAGGAACTCTGGATGGTGCCTAAAGCTAAAGCACAAGGTGCATTCATTTGGACAACAGCAACAGTCTGAGGTGCGGGCCAGAACCAAGAGGCAGACAACATAGGGAGGGCGTTTCCCCCCTCTGCCCACCATTTTAAAACCTAACTTTTGCAAGTGACGCACTAAGGACTTGGTCTGTTTGTTTGTAGCTCCCTGATGAGCCGCAAGATGGCGAAACCGGTCGGAGTGTTCCAAGAAGGAACGATGGATGGTACTTAAGGCTGGAGGACGGGACACATTCAGTAGTAGCCAAGTAGGAACTCTGGATGGTGCCTAAAGCTAAAGCACAAGGTGCATTCATTTGGACAACAGCAACAGTCTGAGGTGCGGGCCAGAACCAAGAGGCAGACAACATAGGGAGGGCGTTTCCCCCCTCTGCCCACCATTTTAAAACCTAACTTTTGCAAGTGACGCACTAAGGACTTGGTCTGTTTGTTTGTAGCTCCCTGATGAGCCGCAAGATGGCGAAACCGGTCGGAGTGTTCCAAGAAGGAACGATGGATGGTACTTAAGGCTGGAGGACGGGACACATTCAGTAGTAGCCAAGTAGGAACTCTGGATGGTGCCTAAAGCTAAAGCACAAGGTGCATTCATTTGGACAACAGCAACAGTCTGAGGTGCGGGCCAGAACCAAGAGGCAGACAACATAGGGAGGGCGTTTCCCCCCTCTGCCCACCATTTTAAAACCTAACCCTAACCCTAACCCTAACCCTAACCCTAACCCTAACCCTAACCCTAACCC
Source organism: Heptranchias perlo (assembly GCF_035084215.1). Lineage (NCBI taxonomy): Eukaryota > Metazoa > Chordata > Chondrichthyes > Hexanchiformes > Hexanchidae > Heptranchias > Heptranchias perlo. The sequence continues at coordinate 30,213 of NW_027139464.1, forward strand.
TAACCCTAACCCTAACCCTAACCCTAACCCTAACCCTAACCCTAACCCTAACCCTAACCCTAACCCTAACCCTAACCCTAACCCTAATGCACCAGCAGACCACTGAAACCCCCCCTTCCTTGCGGTCCAGGGCAGTGACCCCCCCTTCCCCGCCATCCAGGGCGGAGACTAGCCCTACCCCACCCCACAGGCCAAGGACCAGGATTTCCAATGTGGCCATCATTAGGAACCTGGACATCACACTTGGCTCTCAAGAGCCTGAGCCACGTAGACCCCAGCACTACATGGGGAACCAACATCAGACCGTATTAAACCAAATCACTAGGGATTCCTCAGACCCAAAACAAACAGAAGGGAGAACCCCTCCTACACCAGGGACAAATCCATGCACAACATTCCTGTACCCCAAAACCAGGGTCATGTACCAACCGCTCCCACAGAGACAAAAGAAAGACTGTACCAAACCAACCATCCCAAGAAATACAGCAGTTCTAGAGCCCGAGATCAGTGTCACAAAACAACCCCTTCCACAGAAACAAAGGAGCGACCAGACCGGACAGGTAAACCCAATAGACACAGAAATGAGGACAGGAACAATGAGAGCCCAGACAGACAACACAGTAGGAGAGGCAGAAATAGCTGAAGCCGAGGTAGGGAACACAATAGGGGAGGCAGGGGTAGCAGACATAGAAACAGAAAACACACCAACAGGGGCAGAACCTGACTCTGAAGGGGAAGATGCACAGAGAGTGACGAGGCACCCCAACACCAGCCGAAAAAACATTACCTGGAAATTGGAACCCAGAAAATCCATTTTAATAATAGGAGATTCCAACCTCTCCAAGATAAAAAGATGCCCAAATCCCACCACCCAAATTGATAGCTTTCCAGGAGCTAAATTCATTCATGTCACAGCAATTCTGGACAAATTGGAACCCTGTCCGGAGACCAAAAAGGTGGTGCTCTCAGTTGGCATTAATAATCGAACGCAGAGACCACTGACTGCAACCAAGCAACTGCAGTCATTACTTAAATTGGCTAAGAGCACATTCACAAATGCTCAGATCTGGGTGCCGGAAATTAACTTCAGTAACTTACTTCCAGAAACAGAGAGGGATACAATCAGAGGAATTAACCAGCATATAAAAAAACAGAATTACATACCAGCAATTAATGCTAGATCCTTTAAAGTGGGGGCTGACCACATCCATTGGACAGATAGCACTGCCCATAACATAATAAACCAGTGGATGAAGTCTTTAAACTAAAAAGGACATTAACCCAAGAGAAGGGTAGATTACACCTGGGAAAAACTGTTATTAATATTTCCCAACTCTTTAACCCCACAGAGGTACAGGAGAGGGTTTTAAACAAGGGCCTTACATTTGTTCCAACCCCAAAACATTGTAAAGTACAAATTCAGGAAGATCTGAAAAGGTTTTACAGGAGAGTAAAACTGACCGATTACTTTAGCGATTCAGAAACAGACAAGCAACCTTTTACACCACCATCAGAATGGACCCCACCAAACAATAAAATAGAGCCAGAAATCCTAAACTTTATTAAACAGACTCAATCACAAATTGAAAAAATCCCTAAACAGACAGACAAGCAAAACCTCACTGGAAGAGAGAGACGGGCAATCATAGAACTTAGAAACAATCTAGATATAATCATAAAACCAGCAGATAAGGGCAGTAGTATAGTGATCATGGATAGGCAACAGTATCTACTTGAAGCTCACAGACAGCTTAATAATACAGCCCACTACACGAAATTAGCAGGACCAATTTACCAGGACACACGAAAAGAGATTGGAAACATTTTAACAGAACTAAAGAAATCTAAACACTTGAATCAGAAACAAGTGGAATACCTAAGGGGGGAACAACCACAACCCAGAAAATTCTACATACTACCCAAAATACACAAGCACCCTGACACATGGACTGTACCAGGAGAAATACCACCAGGAAGACCCATTGTGTCAGACTGTGGTAGTGAATCCTACAGGATAGCAGAATACATTGACTCATTCCTAAACCCCTTATCACAGAAGCACCCTAGCTACATTAAAGACACTTACCACTTCATAGAAATAGTGAACTCACTGACCGTACCCCCGAACGCAATACTCTTTACCATGGACATTGAAAGCCTATACACAAACATAGAAACAGACAGAGGCATACAGGCAGTGGAAAATATCCTTAGAAAGTTCCCCCAACCCCACAGACCAGATGCAGCCATAATCCAGCTATTACACCTAGGACTAACAAAAAATTACTTTGAATTCCAGGAGCAATTCTACCTACAGATTAAGGGCACGGCTATGGGCAAGAAATTTGCCCCGGCCTACGCAAACATATACATGGCAGACTGGGAAAACACAGTCTTTGAAAAGTGTTCCAAGCTCCCGATGTGTTATTACAGATACCTGGATGACATATGGGGAGTCTGGACTCACACAGAAACAGAATTGCAAGAATTTGTAGGTATTCTCAACAGTCACCACCAATCTATTAAACTTAAAGTTACAACACATAGAGAAAGTGTGGATTTCCTGGACACCACAGTATTTAAATTACAACAGGAGAATAACAGCCACAAGCTAGCAACAAAGGTATTCTTTAAAGAAACAGACACACACACACTCCTGCACATAAACAGCCACCATCCAAAACATACCTTTCGGGGGCTGGTGAAGTCACAACTGACACGTTTTCACCGCATATGCACAAACGGAGAGGACTTTAGGGAAGCCACCACAACCCTATTTACTGCACTGAGACAGAGAGGTTACACAAAAAGGTTCCTCAGGCACCTTAAGTCTGATTTCCTGAGGGGACTGAATAGCCCACGGCCAAACAGAGAAGTAGCAAGACTACCACTGATAACGACATACGATACAATGACCAAACTAATACACGGAGTGATTAAAACCCAATTTGGGAAACTAAAAGAGGATGTTGACACACTTAGTCGATACCACATAACGTCGGCATACAAAAGAACTCGGAACCTTCGCGACATGCTGGTTCGGAGTAGGATAAGAAAACAGACAACCCAGAACTGCACAAACCCAAAATGTGGGACGTGTAAATACCTAATAATCCGCAAAATGATACAAAATAGACACACAGGAAAAGCAGCCCTAATTAAACAAAGAATTACATGTGAACAGCACAATGCTGTTTATGCAATTCGATGCAAACAATGCCACATCTTGTATGTAGGAGAAACAGGGAATAGTCTAAGGATGAGGCTCACAGGGCACCTCAGTGCTATTAGAACAAAGGATGTATACAAACCTACCTCCCGACACTTCATGGAGCATGGTCTTGAATCCCTGGAATTTATGGGGTTGGAGACCAACATGAACTGGACAACCTCACAAAGGAAGAGGAGGGAAAAACACTGGATAACAACCCTACAAACTCAGTTACCAAAGGGCTTAAATCAGATCTAAAATGGGGGAAATCCAACATCAAAAAACAAAACTGCCCCGACCTTAATTACCACAAATCCCAACCCCAACTTGATAAACCTCCCAAACCGCAACCACACCACACCCTACCCTAATCACAATAAACAGAGCTAACCCCTACTGTTTAAGCTAACCAAAACCACTAAACCCCACACTGCCCACAACAAACAGACCAAAGCCCCAACCCTAACTACAAACAGACCACATCCATATCCCAAATCCTAACTCCAAATGCACCCCACTCTACCCCTAAAGCCTAACCGTAACTCTAATACAGCAAACCTAATCTCCCACCCCACCCCTAAAATCTAAGCCTAACACACCCCACCCTACTCCTAAACCCTGACCCTCACTTAACCCTACCCCTAATGCAACCCTAACCCATAACTCCAACCCCCCAGCCCTGAATCTAATCACAACTCTCCAAATGCACCCCACTCTACCCCTAAAGCCTAACCGTAACTCTAATACAGCAAACCTAATCTCCCACCCCACCCCTAAAATCTAAGCCTAACACACCCCACCCTACTCCTAAACCCTGACCCTCACTTAACCCTACCCCTAATGCAACCCTAACCCATAACTCCAACCCCCCAGCCCTGAATCTAATCACAACTCTCCAAATGCACCCCACTCTACCCCTAAAGCCTAACCGTAACTCTAATACAGCAAACCTAATCTCCCACCCCACCCCTAAAATCTAAGCCTAACACACCCCACCCTACTCCTAAACCCTGACCCTCACTTAACCCTACCCCTAATGCAACCCTAACCCATAACTCCAACCCCCCAGCCCTGAATCTAATCACAACTCTCCAAATGCACCCCACTCTACCCCTAAAGCCTAACCGTAACTCTAATACAGCAAACCTAATCTCCCACCCCACCCCTAAAATCTAAGCCTAACACACCCCACCCTACTCCTAAACCCTGACCCTCACTTAACCCTACCCCTAATGCAACCCTAACCCATAACTCCAACCCCCCAGCCCTGAATCTAATCCCCTACCCTGATGCACCCTACCCTACCCCTAAACACCTAACCCTAACCCTGATGCACCCTACCCTACCCCTAAACACCTAACCCTAACCCTGATGCACCCAACCCTACCCCTAAAACATAACCCTAACCCCACCCCACCCCTAAACACCTAACCCTAACCCTGATGCACCCCAACCTAACCCCAATATAGCCCTGAACCTAACTGCGACCCTGACCCTCACCGAACCCCAACACTAACCCCAGTGCAGCAACCCTAACCCTAACCTGAACCCCCCAACCTCAATACAACATAACCCTAACACTACGTAAAATAAAGGGTAGAGTTCCAACACCAATAATAATAACTAAATACGACATAGAGGCCATAAATTGGCAAAACCCAGGAACTGATTATAACCCCAGAGGGGGATCAAAGGATTACGGATCAAGAAATTACTAAGAAGCGATCGGCAAGAAAAAGAAGCCAGGTGGTAAGGTAAAGCGTGGGCCAACCAAAAGTGGCAGGTATAAGTGACAAGAAGCTCAAGGGATGAGTGAGAATACGAACACAAGAGGGTGTAACTACCCTCCTGCCCACACCATACAACCTAACCCTAACCCTAACCCTAACCCTAACCCTAACCCTAACCCTAACCCTAACCCTAACCCTAACCCTAACCCTAACCCTAACTCTTAACCCTAACCCTAACCCTAACCCTAACCCTAATGCAGCGGCGTTTTCCCCCCTCTGCCCACCATTTTAAAACCTAACCCTAACCCTAACCCTAACCCTAACCCTAATGCAGCGTAACCCTAACCCTAACCCTAACCTAATGCAGCGTAACCCTAACCCTAACCCTAATGCAGCGTAACCCTAACCCTAACCCTAACCCTAACCCTAACCCTAACCCTAACCCTAATGCAGCACTAACCCTAACCCTAACCCTAACCCTAACCCTAACCCTAACCCTAACCAAGAGGCAGACAACATAGGGAGGGCGTTTCCCCCCTCTGCCCACCATTTTAAAACCTAACCCTAACCCTAATGCACTAACCCTAACCCTAACCCTAACCCTAATGCAACCCTAACCCTAACCCTAACTCTTAACCCTAACCCTAACCCTAACCCTAATGCAGCGGCGTTTTCCCCCCTCTGCCCACCATTTTAAAACCTAACCCTAACCCTAACCCTAACCCTAACCCTAATGCAGCGTAACCCTAACCCTAACCCTAATGCAGCGTAACCCTAACCCTAACCCTAACCCTAACCCTAACCCTAACCCTAATGCAGCACTAACCCTAACCCTAACCCTAACCCTAACCCTAACCCTAACCAAGAGGCAGACAACATAGGGAGGGCGTTTCCCCCCTCTGCCCACCATTTTAAAACCTAACCCTAACCCTAATGCACTAACCCTAACCCTAACCCTAACCCTAACCCTAATGCAACCCTAACCCTAACCCTAACTCTTAACCCTAACCCTAACCCTAACCCTAACCCTAATGCAGCGGCGTTTTCCCCCCTCTGCCCACCATTTTAAAACCTAACCCTAACCCTAACCCTAATGCAGCGTAACCCTAACCCTAACCCTAACCCTAATGCAGCGTAACCCTAACCCTAACCCTAATGCAGCGTAACCCTAACCCTAACCCTAACCCTAACCCTAACCCTAACCCTAACCCTAACCCTAATGCAGCACTAACCCTAACCCTAACCCTAACCCTAACCCTAACCAAGAGGCAGACAACATAGGGAGGGCGTTTCCCCCCTCTGCCCACCATTTTAAAACCTAACCCTAACCCTAATGCACTAACCCTAACCCTAACCCTAACCCTAACCCTAATGCAACCCTAACCCTAACCCTAACTCTTAACCCTAACCCTAACCCTAACCCTAACCCTAATGCAGCGGCGTTTTCCCCCCTCTGCCCACCATTTTAAAACCTAACCCTAACCCTAACCCTAACCCTAACCCTAATGCAGCGTAACCCTAACCCTAACCCTAACCCTAATGCAGCGTAACCCTAACCCTAACCCTAATGCAGCGTAACCCTAACCCTAACCCTAACCCTAACCCTAACTCTGGATGGTGCCTAAAGCTAAAGCACAAGGTGCATTCATTTGGACAACAGCAACAGTCTGAGGTGCGGGCCAGAACCAAGAGGCAGACAACATAGGGAGGGCGTTTCCCCCCTCTGCCCACCATTTTGAAACCTAACCTTTGCAAGTGACGCACTAAGGACTTGGTCTGTTTGTTTGTAGCTCCCTGATGAGCCGCAAGATGGCGAAACCGGTCGGAGTGTTCCAAGAAGGAACGATGGATGGTACTTAAGGCTGGAGGACGGGACACATTCAGTAGTAGCCAAGCAGGAACTCTGGATGGTGCCTAAAGCTAAAGCACAAGGTGCATTCATTTGGACAACAGCAACAGTCTGAGGTGCGGGCCAGAACCAAGAGGCAGACAACATAGGGAGGGCGTTTCCCCCCTCTGCCCACCATTTTAAAACCTAACTTTTGCAAGTGACGCACTAAGGACTTGGTCTGTTTGTTTATAGCTCCCTGATGAGCCGCAAGATGGCGAAACCGGTCGGAGTGTTCCAAGAAGGAACGATGGATGGTACTTAAGGCTGGAGGACGGGACACATTCAGTAGTAGCCAAGCAGGAACTCTGGATGGTGCCTAAAGCTAAAGCACAAGGTGCATTCATTTGGACAACAGCAACAGTCTGAGGTGCGGGCCAGAACCAAGAGGCAGACAACATAGGGAGGGCGTTTCCCCCCTCTGCCCACCATTTTAAAACCTAACTTTTGCAAGTGACGCACTAAGGACTTGGTCTGTTTGTTTATAGCTCCCTGATGAGCCGCAAGATGGCGAAACCGGTCGGAGTGTTCCAAGAAGGAACGATGGATGGTACTTAAGGCTGGAGGACGGGACACATTCAGTAGTAGCCAAGCAGGAACTCTGGATGGTGCCTAAAGCTAAAGCACAAGGTGCATTCATTTGGACAACAGCAACAGTCGGAGGTGCGGGCCAGAACCAAGAGGCAGACAACATAGGGAGGGCGTTTCCCCCCTCTGCCCACCATTTTAAAACCTAACTTTTGCAAGTGACGCACTAAGGACTTGGTCTGTTTGTTTATAGCTCCCTGATGAGCCGCAAGATGGCGAAACCGGTCGGAGTGTTCCAAGAAGGAACGATGGATGGTACTTAAGGCTGGAGGACGGGACACATTCAGTAGTAGCCAAGCAGGAACTCTGGATGGTGCCTAAAGCTAAAGCACAAGGTGCATTCATTTGGACAACAGCAACAGTCTGAGGTGCGGGCCAGAACCAAGAGGCAGACAACATAGGGAGGGCGTTTCCCCCCTCTGCCCACCATTTTAAAACCTAACTTTTGCAAGTGACGCACTAAGGACTTGGTCTGTTTGTTTATAGCTCCCTGATGAGCCGCAAGATGGCGAAACCGGTCGGAGTGTTCCAAGAAGGAACGATGGATGGTACTTAAGGCTGGAGGACGGGACACATTCAGTAGTAGCCAAGCAGGAACTCTGGATGGTGCCTAAAGCTAAAGCACAAGGTGCATTCATTTGGACAACAGCAACAGTCTGAGGTGCGGGCCAGAACCAAGAGGCAGACAACATAGGGAGGGCGTTTCCCCCCTCTGCCCACCATTTTAAAACCTAACTTTTGCAAGTGACGCACTAAGGACTTGGTCTGTTTGTTTATAGCTCCCTGATGAGCCGCAAGATGGCGAAACCGGTCGGAGTGTTCCAAGAAGGAACGATGGATGGTACTTAAGGCTGGAGGACGGGACACATTCAGTAGTAGCCAAGCAGGAACTCTGGATGGTGCCTAAAGCTAAAGCACAAGGTGCATTCATTTGGACAACAGCAACAGTCTGAGGTGCGGGCCAGAACCAAGAGGCAGACAACATAGGGAGGGCGTTTCCCCCCTCTGCCCACCATTTTAAAACCTAACTTTTGCAAGTGACGCACTAAGGACTTGGTCTGTTTGTTTATAGCTCCCTGATGAGCCGCAAGATGGCGAAACCGGTCGGAGTGTTCCAAGAAGGAACGATGGATGGTACTTAAGGCTGGAGGACGGGACACATTCAGTAGTAGCCAAGCAGGAACTCTGGATGGTGCCTAAAGCTAAAGCACAAGGTGCATTCATTTGGACAACAGCAACAGTCTGAGGTGCGGGCCAGAACCAAGAGGCAGACAACATAGGGAGGGCGTTTCCCCCCTCTGCCCACCATTTTAAAACCTAACTTTTGCAAGTGACGCACTAAGGACTTGGTCTGTTTGTTTATAGCTCCCTGATGAGCCGCAAGATGGCGAAACCGGTCGGAGTGTTCCAAGAAGGAACGATGGATGGTACTTAAGGCTGGAGGACGGGACACATTCAGTAGTAGCCAAGCAGGAACTCTGGATGGTGCCTAAAGCTAAAGCACAAGGTGCATTCATTTGGACAACAGCAACAGTCTGAGGTGCGGGCCAGAACCAAGAGGCAGACAACATAGGGAGGGCGTTTCCCCCCTCTGCCCACCATTTTAAAACCTAACTTTTGCAAGTGACGCACTAAGGACTTGGTCTGTTTGTTTATAGCTCCCTGATGAGCCGCAAGATGGCGAAACCGGTCGGAGTGTTCCAAGAAGGAACGATGGATGGTACTTAAGGCTGGAGGACGGGACACATTCAGTAGTAGCCAAGCAGGAACTCTGGATGGTGCCTAAAGCTAAAGCACAAGGTGCATTCATTTGGACAACAGCAACAGTCTGAGGTGCGGGCCAGAACCAAGAGGCAGACAACATAGGGAGGGCGTTTCCCCCCTCTGCCCACCATTTTAAAACCTAACTTTTGCAAGTGACGCACTAAGGACTTGGTCTGTTTGTTTATAGCTCCCTGATGAGCCGCAAGATGGCGAAACCGGTCGGAGTGTTCCAAGAAGGAACGATGGATGGTACTTAAGGCTGGAGGACGGGACACATTCAGTAGTAGCCAAGCAGGAACTCTGGATGGTGCCTAAAGCTAAAGCACAAGGTGCATTCATTTGGACAACAGCAACAGTCTGAGGTGCGGGCCAGAACCAAGAGGCAGACAACATAGGGAGGGCGTTTCCCCCCTCTGCCCACCATTTTAAAACCTAACCTTTGCAAGTGACGCACTAAGGACTTGGTCTGTTTGTTTATAGCTCCCTGATGAGCCGCAAGATGGCGAAACCGGTCGGAGTGTTCCAAGAAGGAACGATGGATGGTACTTAAGGCTGGAGGACGGGACACATTCAGTAGTAGCCAAGCAGGAACTCTGGATGGTGCCTAAAGCTAAAGCACAAGGTGCATTCATTTGGACAACAGCAACAGTCTGAGGTGCGGGCCAGAACCAAGAGGCAGACAACATAGGGAGGGCGTTTCCCCCCTCTGCCCACCATTTTAAAACCTAACCTTTGCAAGTGACGCACTAAGGACTTGGTCTGTTTGTTTATAGCTCCCTGATGAGCCGCAAGATGGCGAAACCGGTCGGAGTGTTCCAAGAAGGAACGATGGATGGTACTTAAGGCTGGAGGACGGGACACATTCAGTAGTAGCCAAGCAGGAACTCTGGATGGTGCCTAAAGCTAAAGCACAAGGTGCATTCATTTGGACAACAGCAACAGTCTGAGGTGCGGGCCAGAACCAAGAGGCAGACAACATAGGGAGGGCGTTTCCCCCCTCTGCCCACCATTTTAAAACCTAACCTTTGCAAGTGACGCACTAAGGACTTGGTCTGTTTGTTTATAGCTCCCTGATGAGCCGCAAGATGGCGAAACCGGTCGGAGTGTTCCAAGAAGGAACGATGGATGGTACTTAAGGCTGGAGGACGGGACACATTCAGTAGTAGCCAAGCAGGAACTCTGGATGGTGCCTAAAGCTAAAGCACAAGGTGCATTCATTTGGACAACAGCAACAGTCTGAGGTGCGGGCCAGAACCAAGAGGCAGACAACATAGGGAGGGCGTTTCCCCCCTCTGCCCACCATTTTAAAACCTAACCCTAACCCTAACCCTAACCCTAACCCTAACCCTAACCCTAACCCTAACACATTCAGTAGTAGCCAAGCAGGAACTCTGGATGGTGCCTAAAGCTAAAGCACAAGGTGCATTCATTTGGACAACAGCAACAGTCTGAGGTGCGGGCCAGAACCAAGAGGCAGACAACATAGGGAGGGCGTTTCCCCCCTCTGCCCACCATTTTAAAACCTAACTTTTGCAAGTGACGCACTAAGGACTTGGTCTGTTTGTTTGTAGCTCCCTGATGAGCCGCAAGATGGCGAAACCGGTCGGAGTGTTCCAAGAAGGAACGATGGATGGTACTTAAGGCTGGAGGACGGGACACATTCAGTAGTAGCCAAGCAGGAACTCTGGATGGTGCCTAAAGCTAAAGCACAAGGTGCATTCATTTGGACAACAGCAACAGTCTGAGGTGCGGGCCAGAACCAAGAGGCAGACAACATAGGGAGGGCGTTTCCCCCCTCTGCCCACCATTTTAAAACCTAACTTTTGCAAGTGACGCACTAAGGACTTGGTCTGTTTGTTTGTAGCTCCCTGATGAGCCGCAAGATGGCGAAACCGGTCGGAGTGTTCCAAGAAGGAACGATGGATGGTACTTAAGGCTGGAGGACGGGACACATTCAGTAGTAGCCAAGCAGGAACTCTGGATGATGCCTAAAGCTAAAGCACAAGGTGCATTCATTTGGACAACAGCAACAGTCTGAGGTGCGGGCCAGAACCAAGAGGCAGACAACATAGGGAGGGCGTTTCCCCCCTCTGCCCACCATTTTAAAACCTAACCCTAACCCTAACCCTAACCCTAACCCTAACCCTAACCCTAACCCTAACCCTAATGCAGTGTTCCAAGAAGGAACGATGGATGGTACTTAAGGCTGGAGGACGGGACACATTCAGTAGTAGCCAAGCAGGAACTCTGGATGGTGCCTAAAGCTAAAGCACAAGGTGCATTCATTTGGACAACAGCAACAGTCTGAGGTGCGGGCCAGAACCAAGAGGCAGACAACATAGGGAGGGCGTTTCCCCCCTCTGCCCACCATTTTAAAACCTAACTTTTGCAAGTGACGCACTAAGGACTTGGTCTGTTTGTTTATAGCTCCCTGATGAGCCGCAAGATGGCGAAACCGGTCGGAGTGTTCCAAGAAGGAACGATGGATGGTACTTAAGGCTGGAGGACGGGACACATTCAGTAGTAGCCAAGCAGGAACTCTGGATGGTGCCTAAAGCTAAAGCACAAGGTGCATTCATTTGGACAACAGCAACAGTCTGAGGTGCGGGCCAGAACCAAGAGGCAGACAACATAGGGAGGGCGTTTCCCCCCTCTGCCCACCATTTTAAAACCTAACTTTTGCAAGTGACGCACTAAGGACTTGGTCTGTTTGTTTATAGCTCCCTGATGAGCCGCAAGATGGCGAAACCGGTCGGAGTGTTCCAAGAAGGAACGATGGATGGTACTTAAGGCTGGAGGACGGGACACATTCAGTAGTAGCCAAGCAGGAACTCTGGATGGTGCCTAAAGCTAAAGCACAAGGTGCATTCATTTGGACAACAGCAACAGTCTGAGGTGCGGGCCAGAACCAAGAGGCAGACAACATAGGGAGGGCGTTTCCCCCCTCTGCCCACCATTTTAAAACCTAACTTTTGCAAGTGACGCACTAAGGACTTGGTCTGTTTGTTTATAGCTCCCTGATGAGCCGCAAGATGGCGAAACCGGTCGGAGTGTTCCAAGAAGGAACGATGGATGGTACTTAAGGCTGGAGGACGGGACACATTCAGTAGTAGCCAAGCAGGAACTCTGGATGGTGCCTAAAGCTAAAGCACAAGGTGCATTCATTTGGACAACAGCAACAGTCTGAGGTGCGGGCCAGAACCAAGAGGCAGACAACATAGGGAGGGCGTTTCCCCCCTCTGCCCACCATTTTAAAACCTAACCTTTGCAAGTGACGCACTAAGGACTTGGTCTGTTTGTTTATAGCTCCCTGATGAGCCGCAAGATGGCGAAACCGGTCGGAGTGTTCCAAGAAGGAACGATGGATGGTACTTAAGGCTGGAGGACGGGACACATTCAGTAGTAGCCAAGCAGGAACTCTGGATGGTGCCTAAAGCTAAAGCACAAGGTGCATTCATTTGGACAACAGCAACAGTCTGAGGTGCGGGCCAGAACCAAGAGGCAGACAACATAGGGAGGGCGTTTCCCCCCTCTGCCCACCATTTTAAAACCTAACCTTTGCAAGTGACGCACTAAGGACTTGGTCTGTTTGTTTATAGCTCCCTGATGAGCCGCAAGATGGCGAAACCGGTCGGAGTGTTCCAAGAAGGAACGATGGATGGTACTTAAGGCTGGAGGACGGGACACATTCAGTAGTAGCCAAGCAGGAACTCTGGATGGTGCCTAAAGCTAAAGCACAAGGTGCATTCATTTGGACAACAGCAACAGTCTGAGGTGCGGGCCAGAACCAAGAGGCAGACAACATAGGGAGGGCGTTTCCCCCCTCTGCCCACCATTTTAAAACCTAACCTTTGCAAGTGACGCACTAAGGACTTGGTCTGTTTGTTTATAGCTCCCTGATGAGCCGCAAGATGGCGAAACCGGTCGGAGTGTTCCAAGAAGGAACGATGGATGGTACTTAAGGCTGGAGGACGGGACACATTCAGTAGTAGCCAAGCAGGAACTCTGGATGGTGCCTAAAGCTAAAGCACAAGGTGCATTCATTTGGACAACAGCAACAGTCTGAGGTGCGGGCCAGAACCAAGAGGCAGACAACATAGGGAGGGCGTTTCCCCCCTCTGCCCACCATTTTAAAACCTAACCCTAACCCTAACCCTAACCCTAACCCTAACCCTAACCCTAACCCTAACCCTAACACATTCAGTAGTAGCCAAGCAGGAACTCTGGATGGTGCCTAAAGCTAAAGCACAAGGTGCATTCATTTGGACAACAGCAACAGTCTGAGGTGCGGGCCAGAACCAAGAGGCAGACAACATAGGGAGGGCGTTTCCCCCCTCTGCCCACCATTTTAAAACCTAACTTTTGCAAGTGACGCACTAAGGACTTGGTCTGTTTGTTTGTAGCTCCCTGATGAGCCGCAAGATGGCGAAACCGGTCGGAGTGTTCCAAGAAGGAACGATGGATGGTACTTAAGGCTGGAGGACGGGACACATTCAGTAGTAGCCAAGCAGGAACTCTGGATGGTGCCTAAAGCTAAAGCACAAGGTGCATTCATTTGGACAACAGCAACAGTCTGAGGTGCGGGCCAGAACCAAGAGGCAGACAACATAGGGAGGGCGTTTCCCCCCTCTGCCCACCATTTTAAAACCTAACTTTTGCAAGTGACGCACTAAGGACTTGGTCTGTTTGTTTGTAGCTCCCTGATGAGCCGCAAGATGGCGAAACCGGTCGGAGTGTTCCAAGAAGGAACGATGGATGGTACTTAAGGCTGGAGGACGGGACACATTCAGTAGTAGCCAAGCAGGAACTCTGGATGATGCCTAAAGCTAAAGCACAAGGTGCATTCATTTGGACAACAGCAACAGTCTGAGGTGCGGGCCAGAACCAAGAGGCAGACAACATAGGGAGGGCGTTTCCCCCCTCTGCCCACCATTTTAAAACCTAACCCTAACCCTAACCCTAACCCTAACCCTAACCCTAACCCTAATGCAGTGTTCCAAGAAGGAACGATGGATGGTACTTAAGGCTGGAGGACGGGACACATTCAGTAGTAGCCAAGCAGGAACTCTGGATGGTGCCTAAAGCTAAAGCACAAGGTGCATTCATTTGGACAACAGCAACAGTCTGAGGTGCGGGCCAGAACCAAGAGGCAGACAACATAGGGAGGGCGTTTCCCCCCTCTGCCCACCATGTTAAAACCTAACCTTTGCAAGTGACGCACTAAGGACTTGGTCTGTTTGTTTGTAGCTCCCTGATGAGCCGCAAGATGGCGAAACCGGTCGGAGTGTTCCAAGAAGGAACGATGGATGGTACTTAAGGCTGGAGGACGGGACACATTCAGTAGTAGCCAAGCAGGAACTCTGGATGGTGCCTAAAGCTAAAGCACAAGGTGCATTCATTTGGACAACAGCAACAGTCTGAGGTGCGGGCCAGAACCAAGAGGCAGACAACATAGGGAGGGCGTTTCCCCCCTCTGCCCACCATTTTAAAACCTAACCTTTGCAAGTGACGCACTAAGGACTTGGTCTGTTTGTTTGTAGCTCCCTGATGAGCCGCAAGATGGCGAAACCGGTCGGAGTGTTCCAAGAAGGAACGATGGATGGTACTTAAGGCTGGAGGACGGGACACATTCAGTAGTAGCCAAGCAGGAACTCTGGATGGTGCCTAAAGCTAAAGCACAAGGTGCATTCATTTGGACAACAGCAACAGTCTGAGGTGCGGGCCAGAACCAAGAGGCAGACAACATAGGGAGGGCGTTTCCCCCCTCTGCCCACCATTTTAAAACCTAACCTTTGCAAGTGACGCACTAAGGACTTGGTCTGTTTGTTTGTAGCTCCCTGATGAGCCGCAAGATGGCGAAACCGGTCGGAGTGTTCCAAGAAGGAACGATGGATGGTACTTAAGGCTGGAGGACGGGACACATTCAGTAGTAGCCAAGCAGGAACTCTGGATGGTGCCTAAAGCTAAAGCACAAGGTGCATTCATTTGGACAACAGCAACAGTCTGAGGTGCGGGCCAGAACCAAGAGGCAGACAACATAGGGAGGGCGTTTCCCCCCTCTGCCCACCATTTTAAAACCTAACCCTAACCCTAACCCTAACCCTAACCCTAATGCAGCGTAACCCTAACCCTAACCCTAACCCTAACCCTAACCCTAACCCTCACTAACCCTAACCCTAACCCTAACCCTAACCCTAACCCACTAACCCTAACCCTAACCCTAACCCTAACCCTAATGCACTAACCCTAACCCTAACCCTAACCCTAACCCTAACCCTAACCCTAACCCTAATGCCCTAACCCTAACCCTAACCCTAACCCTAACCCTAACCCTAATGCAGCGTAACCCTAACCCTAACCCTAACCCTAACCCTAACCCTAATGCAGCACTAACCCTAACCCTAACCCTAACCCTAACCCTAACCCTAATGCAGCACTAACCCTAACCCTAACCCTAACCCTAACCCTAACCCTAACCAAGAGGCAGACAACATAGGGAGGGCGTTTCCCCCCTCTGCCCACCATTTTAAAACCTAACCCTAACCCTAATGCACTAACCCTAACCCTAACCCTAACCCTAATGCAACCCTAACCCTAACCCTAACTCTTAACCCTAACCCTAACCCTAACCCTAACCCTAATGCAGCGGCGTTTTCCCCCCTCTGCCCACCATTTTAAAACCTAACCCTAACCCTAACCCTAACCCTAACCCTAATGCAGCGTAACCCCAACCCTAACCCTAACCCTAATGCAGCGTAACACTAACCCTAACCCTAATGCAGCGTAACCCTAACCCTAACCCTAACCCTAACCCTAACCCTAACCCTAATGCAGCACTAACCCTAACCCTAACCCTAACCCTAACCCTAACCCTAACCCTAACCAAGAGGCAGACAACATAGGGAGGGCGTTTCCCCCCTCTGCCCACCATTTTAAAACCTAACCCTAACCCTAATGCACTAACCCTAACCCTAACCCTAACCCTAACCCTAATGCAACCCTAACCCTAACCCTAACTCTTAACCCTAACCCTAACCCTAACCCTAACCCTAATGCAGCGGCGTTTTCCCCCCTCTGCCCACCATTTTAAAACCTAACCCTAACCCTAACCCTAACCCTAACCCTAATGCAGCGTAACCCTAACCCTAACCCTAACCCTAATGCAGCGTAACCCTAACCCTAACCCTAATGCAGCGTAACCCTAACCCTAACCCTAACCCTAACCCTAACCCTAATGCAGCACTAACCCTAACCCTAACCCTAACCCTAACCCTAACCCTAACCCTAACCAAGAGGCAGACAACATAGGGAGGGCGTTTCCCCCCTCTGCCCACCATTTTAAAACCTAACCCTAACCCTAATGCACTAACCCTAACCCTAACCCTAACCCTAACCCTAATGCAACCCTAACCCAAACCCTAACTCTTAACCCTAACCCTAACCCTAACCCTAACCCTAATGCAGCGGCGTTTTCCCCCCTCTGCCCACCATTTTAAAACCTAACCCTAACCCTAACCCTAACCCTAATGCAGCGTAACCCTAACCCTAACCCTAACCCTAATGCAGCGTAACCCTAACCCTAACCCTAATGCAGCGTAACCCTAACCCTAACCCTAACCCTAACCCTAACCCTAACCCTAACCCTAACCCTAATGCAACACTAACCCTAACCCTAACCCTAACCCTAACCAAGAGGCAGACAACATAGGGAGGGCGTTTCCCCCCTCTGCCCACCATTTTAAAACCTAACCCTAACCCTAATGCACTAACCCTAACCCTAACCCTAACCCTAATGCAACCCTAACCCTAACCCTAACTCTTAACCCTAACCCTAACCCTAACCCTAACCCTAATGCAGCGGCGTTTTCCCCCCTCTGCCCACCATTTTAAAACCTAACCCTAACCCTAACCCTAACCCTAACCCTAATGCAGCGTAACCCTAACCCTAACCCTAACCCTAATGCAGCGTAACCCTAACCCTAACCCTAATGCAGCGTAACCCTAACCCTAACCCTAACCCTAACCCTAACTCTGGATGGTGCCTAAAGCTAAAGCACAAGGTGCATTCATTTGGACAACAGCAACAGTCTGAGGTGCGGGCCAGAACCAAGAGGCAGACAACATAGGGAGGGCGTTTCCCCCCTCTGCCCACCATTTTGAAACCTAACCTTTGCAAGTGACGCACTAAGGACTTGGTCTGTTTGTTTGTAGCTCCCTGATGAGCCGCAAGATGGCGAAACCGGTCGGAGTGTTCCAAGAAGGAACGATGGATGGTACTTAAGGCTGGAGGACGGGACACATTCAGTAGTAGCCAAGCAGGAACTCTGGATGGTGCCTAAAGCTAAAGCACAAGGTGCATTCATTTGGACAACAGCAACAGTCTGAGGTGTGGGCCAGAACCAAGAGGCAGACAACATAGGGAGGGCGTTTCCCCCCTCTGCCCACCATTTTAAAACCTAACTTTTGCAAGTGACGCACTAAGGACTTGGTCTGTTTGTTTATAGCTCCCTGATGAGCCGCAAGCTGGCGAAACCGGTCGGAGTGTTCCAAGAAGGAACGATGGATGGTACTTAAGGCTGGAGGACGGGACACATTCAGTAGTAGCCAAGCAGGAACTCTGGATGGTGCCTAAAGCTAAAGCACAAGGTGCATTCATTTGGACAACAGCAACAGTCTGAGGTGCGGGCCAGAACCAAGAGGCAGACAACATAGGGAGGGCGTTTCCCCCCTCTGCCCACCATTTTAAAACCTAACTTTTGCAAGTGACGCACTAAGGACTTGGTCTGTTTGTTTATAGCTCCCTGATGAGCCGCAAGATGGCGAAACCGGTCGGAGTGTTCCAAGAAGGAACGATGGATGGTACTTAAGGCTGGAGGACGGGACACATTCAGTAGTAGCCAAGCAGGAACTCTGGATGGTGCCTAAAGCTAAAGCACAAGGTGCATTCATTTGGACAACAGCAACAGTCGGAGGTGCGGGCCAGAACCAAGAGGCAGACAACATAGGGAGGGCGTTTCCCCCCTCTGCCCACCATTTTAAAACCTAACTTTTGCAAGTGACGCACTAAGGACTTGGTCTGTTTGTTTATAGCTCCCTGATGAGCCGCAAGATGGCGAAACCGGTCGGAGTGTTCCAAGAAGGAACGATGGATGGTACTTAAGGCTGGAGGACGGGACACATTCAGTAGTAGCCAAGCAGGAACTCTGGATGGTGCCTAAAGCTAAAGCACAAGGTGCATTCATTTGGACAACAGCAACAGTCTGAGGTGCGGGCCAGAACCAAGAGGCAGACAACATAGGGAGGGCGTTTCCCCCCTCTGCCCACCATTTTAAAACCTAACTTTTGCAAGTGACGCACTAAGGACTTGGTCTGTTTGTTTATAGCTCCCTGATGAGCCGCAAGATGGCGAAACCGGTCGGAGTGTTCCAAGAAGGAACGATGGATGGTACTTAAGGCTGGAGGACGGGACACATTCAGTAGTAGCCAAGCAGGAACTCTGGATGGTGCCTAAAGCTAAAGCACAAGGTGCATTCATTTGGACAACAGCAACAGTCTGAGGTGCGGGCCAGAACCAAGAGGCAGACAACATAGGGAGGGCGTTTCCCCCCTCTGCCCACCATTTTAAAACCTAACTTTTGCAAGTGACGCACTAAGGACTTGGTCTGTTTGTTTATAGCTCCCTGATGAGCCGCAAGATGGCGAAACCGGTCGGAGTGTTCCAAGAAGGAACGATGGATGGTACTTAAGGCTGGAGGACGGGACACATTCAGTAGTAGCCAAGCAGGAACTCTGGATGGTGCCTAAAGCTAAAGCACAAGGTGCATTCATTTGGACAACAGCAACAGTCTGAGGTGCGGGCCAGAACCAAGAGGCAGACAACATAGGGAGGGCGTTTCCCCCCTCTGCCCACCATTTTAAAACCTAACTTTTGCAAGTGACGCACTAAGGACTTGGTCTGTTTGTTTATAGCTCCCTGATGAGCCGCAAGATGGCGAAACCGGTCGGAGTGTTCCAAGAAGGAACGATGGATGGTACTTAAGGCTGGAGGACGGGACACATTCAGTAGTAGCCAAGCAGGAACTCTGGATGGTGCCTAAAGCTAAAGCACAAGGTGCATTCATTTGGACAACAGCAACAGTCTGAGGTGCGGGCCAGAACCTAAAGCACAAGGTGCATTCATTTGGACAACAGCAACAGTCGGAGGTGCGGGCCAGAACCAAGAGGCAGACAACATAGGGAGGGCGTTTCCCCCCTCTGCCCACCATTTTAAAACCTAACTTTTGCAAGTGACGCACTAAGGACTTGGTCTGTTTGTTTATAGCTCCCTGATGAGCCGCAAGATGGCGAAACCGGTCGGAGTGTTCCAAGAAGGAACGATGGATGGTACTTAAGGCTGGAGGACGGGACACATTCAGTAGTAGCCAAGCAGGAACTCTGGATGGTGCCTAAAGCTAAAGCACAAGGTGCATTCATTTGGACAACAGCAACAGTCTGAGGTGCGGGCCAGAACCAAGAGGCAGACAACATAGGGAGGGCGTTTCCCCCCTCTGCCCACCATTTTAAAACCTAACTTTTGCAAGTGACGCACTAAGGACTTGGTCTGTTTGTTTATAGCTCCCTGATGAGCCGCAAGATGGCGAAACCGGTCGGAGTGTTCCAAGAAGGAACGATGGATGGTACTTAAGGCTGGAGGACGGGACACATTCAGTAGTAGCCAAGCAGGAACTCTGGATGGTGCCTAAAGCTAAAGCACAAGGTGCATTCATTTGGACAACAGCAACAGTCTGAGGTGCGGGCCAGAACCAAGAGGCAGACAACATAGGGAGGGCGTTTCCCCCCTCTGCCCACCATTTTAAAACCTAACTTTTGCAAGTGACGCACTAAGGACTTGGTCTGTTTGTTTATAGCTCCCTGATGAGCCGCAAGATGGCGAAACCGGTCGGAGTGTTCCAAGAAGGAACGATGGATGGTACTTAAGGCTGGAGGACGGGACACATTCAGTAGTAGCCAAGCAGGAACTCTGGATGGTGCCTAAAGCTAAAGCACAAGGTGCATTCATTTGGACAACAGCAACAGTCTGAGGTGCGGGCCAGAACCAAGAGGCAGACAACATAGGGAGGGCGTTTCCCCCCTCTGCCCACCATTTTAAAACCTAACTTTTGCAAGTGACGCACTAAGGACTTGGTCTGTTTGTTTATAGCTCCCTGATGAGCCGCAAGATGGCGAAACCGGTCGGAGTGTTCCAAGAAGGAACGATGGATGGTACTTAAGGCTGGAGGACGGGACACATTCAGTAGTAGCCAAGCAGGAACTCTGGATGGTGCCTAAAGCTAAAGCACAAGGTGCATTCATTTGGACAACAGCAACAGTCTGAGGTGCGGGCCAGAACCAAGAGGCAGACAACATAGGGAGGGCGTTTCCCCCCTCTGCCCACCATTTTAAAACCTAACCCTAACCCTAACCCTAACCCTAACCCTCTGCCCACCATTTTAAAACCTAACTTTTGCAAGTGACGCACTAAGGACTTGGTCTGTTTGTTTATAGCTCCCTGATGAGCCGCAAGATGGCGAAACCGGTCGGAGTGTTCCAAGAAGGAACGATGGATGGTACTTAAGGCTGGAGGACAGGACACATTCAGTAGTAGCCAAGCAGGAACTCTGGATGGTGCCTAAAGCTAAAGCACAAGGTGCATTCATTTGGACAACAGCAACAGTCTGAGGTGCGGGCCAGAACCAAGAGGCAGACAACATAGGGAGGGCGTTTCCCCCCTCTGCCCACCATTTTAAAACCTAACTTTTGCAAGTGACGCACTAAGGACTTGGTCTGTTTGTTTATAGCTCCCTGATGAGCCGCAAGATGGCGAAACCGGTCGGAGTGTTCCAAGAAGGAACGATGGATGGTACTTAAGGCTGGAGGACAGGACACATTCAGTAGTAGCCAAGGAGGAACTCTGGATGGTGCCTAAAGCTAAAGCACAAGGTGCATTCATTTGGACAACAGCAACAGTCTGAGGTGCGGGCCAGAACCAAGAGGCAGACAACATAGGGAGGGCGTTTTCCCCCCTCTGCCCAACATTTTAAAACCTAACCCTAACCCTAACCCTAACCCTAACCCTAATGCAGCGTAACCCTAACCCTAACCCTAACCCTAATGCAGCGTAACCCTAACCCTAACCCTAATGCAGCGTAACCCTAACCCTAACCCTAACCCTAACTCTGGATGGTGCCTAAAGCTAAAGCACAAGGTGCATTCATTTGGACAACAGCAACAGTCTGAGGTGCGGGCCAGAACCAAGAGGCAGACAACATAGGGAGGGCGTTTCCCCCCTCTGCCCACCATTTTGAAACCTAACCCTAACCCTAACCCTAATGCAGCGTAACCCTAACCCTAACCCTAACCCTAACCCTAATGCCCTAACCCTAACCCTAATGCAGCGTAACCCTAACCCTAACCCTAACCCTAACCCTAATTCACTAACCCTAACCCTAATTCACTAACCCTAACCCTAATTCACTAACCCTAACCCTAACCCTAATGCAACCCTAACCCTAACCCTAATGCAACCCTAACCCTAACCCTAACCCTGACCCTCACCTAACCCCAACACTAACCCCAGTGCAGCAACCCTAACCCTAACCTGAACCCCCCAACCTCAACACAACATAACCCTAACACTACGTAAAATAAAGGGTAGAGTTCCAACACCAATAATAATAACTAAATACGACATAGAGGCCATAAATTGGCAAAACCCAGGAACTGATTATAACCCCAGAGGGGGATCAAAGGATTACGGATCAAGAAATTACTAAGAAGCGATCGGCAAGAAAAAGAAGCCAGGTGGTAAGGTAAAGCGTGGGCCAACCAAAAGTGGCAGGTATAAGTGACAAGAAGCTCAAGCGTTGAGTGAGAATACGAACACAAGAGGGTGTAACTACCCTCCTGCCCACACCATACAACCTAACCCTAACCCTAACCCTAACCCTGACCCTAACCCTAATGCACTAACCCTAACCCTAACCCTAATGCCCTAACCCTAACCCTAATGCACTAACCCTAACCCTAACGCACTAACCCTAACCCTAACCCTAATGCCCTAACCCTAACCCTAATGCCCTAACCCTAATGCCCTAACCCTAATGCCCTAACCCTAACCCTAATGCAGTACCCTAACCCTAACCCTAACCCTAATGCAGCGTAACCCTAACCCTAACCCTAACGCAGCGTAACCCTAACCCTAACCGCAACCCTAACCCTAATGCAGCGTAACCCTAACCCTAACCCTAATGCAATGCAACCAACCCTAAACCTAACCCTAATGCAGCGTAACCCTAACCCTAACCCTAATGCAACCCTAACCCTAACCCTAATGCACCCTAACCCTAACCCTAACCCTAACCCTAATGCAGCGTAACCCTAACCCTAACCCTAACCCTAATGCAGCGTACCCTAACCCTAACCCTAACGCAGCGTAACCCTAACCCTAACCCTAATGCAGCCTAACCCTAACCCTAACCCTAACCAAAAATGGCAGGTATAAGTGACAAGAAGCTCAAGCGTTGAGTGAGAATACGAACACAAGAGGGTTCTGCCCACACCATACACCCTAACCCTAACCCTAACACGAACCCTAACCCTCACTAACACTGACCCTAACCTTAACCCTAACCCGAATGCAGCGTAACCCTAACCCTACCCCTAACCCTAACCCTAACCCTAATGCAGCATTCATTTGGACAACAGCAATAGTCTGAGGTGCGGGCCAGAACCAAGAGGCAGACAACATAGGGAGGGCGTTTTCACCCCTCTGTCCACCATTTTAAAGAACTAACCTTTGCAAGTGACGCACTAAGGACTTTGTCTGTTTGTTTGTAACACCCTGAGGAGCCGCAAGACGGCGAAACCAGTTGGAGTGTTCCAAGCAGGAACTCTGGATGGTGCCTAAAGCGAAAGCACAAGGTGCATTCATTTGGACAACAGCAATAGTCTGAGGTGCGGGCCAGAACCAAGAGGCAGACAACATAGGGAGGGCGTTTTCCCCCTTCTGTCCACCATTTTAAAACCTAACCCTAACCCTAATGCAGCGTCACCCTAACCCTAACCCTAATGCAGCGTAACCCTAACCCTAACCCTAATGCCCTAACCCTAACCCTAATTCACTAACCCTAACCCTAACCCTAATGCAGCGTAACCCTAACCCTAACGCCCTAACCCTAATGCACTAACCCTAACCCTAATGCACTAACCCTAACCCTAATGTAACCCTAACCCTAACCCTAATGCACTAACCCTAACCCTAATGTAACCCTAACCCTAACCCTATCCCTAACCCTAACCCTGATGCAGCGTAACCCTAACCCTAACCCTAATGCAACCCTAACCCTAACCTAACCTAACCTAACCCTAACCCTAACGCAGGCAGTGGAAAATATCCTTAGAAAGTTCCCCCAACCCCACAGACCAGATGCAGCCATAATCCAGCTATTACACCTAGGACTAACAAAAAATGACTTTGAATTCCAGGAGCAATTCTACCTGCAGATTAAGGGCACAGCTATGGGCAAGAAATTTGCCCCGGCCTACGCAAACATATACATGGCAGACTGGGAAAACACAGTCTTTGAAAAGTGTTCCAAGCTCCCGATGTGTTATTACAGATACCTGGATGACATATGGGGAGTCTGGACTCACACAGAAACAGAATTGCAAGAATTTGTAGGTATTCTCAACAGTCACCACCAATCTATTAAACTTAAAGTTACAACACATAGAGAAAGTGTGGATTTCCTGGACACCACAGTATTTAAATTAGCACAGGAGAATAACAGCCACAAGTTAGCAACAAAGGTATTCTTTAAAGAAACAGACACACACACACTCCTGCACATAAACAGCCACCATCCAAAACATACCTTTCGGGGGCTGGTGAAGTCACAACTGACACGTTTTCACCGCATATGCACAAACGGAGAGGACTTTAGGGAAGCCACCACAACCATATTGACTGCAGGAGAGGACTTTTGGGAAGCCACCACAACCCTATTGATTTTTCACATCGTTCACCTGACGAAGGAGGAAGCCTCTGAAAGCTTGTGAATTTAAAATAAAATTGCTGGACTATAACTTGGTGTTGTAAAATTGTTTACAATTGTCAACCCCAGTCCATCACCGGCATCTCCACATCATGACTATTGACTGCACTGAGACAGAGAGGTTACACAAAAAGGTTCCTCAGGCACCTTAAGTCAGATTTCCTGAGGGGACTGAATAGCCCACGGCCAAACAGAGAAGCAGCAAGACTACCACTGATAACGACATACGATACAATGACCAAACTAATACACGGAGTGATTAAAACCCAATTTGGAAAACTAAAAGAGGATGTTGACACACTTAGCCGATACAACATAACATCAGCATACAAAAGAACTCAAAACCTTCGAGATATGCTGGTTCATAGTAGAATAAGAAAACAGACAACCCAGAACTGCACAAACCCAAGATGTGGGAGGTGTAAATACCTAATAATCCGCAAAATGATACAAAATAGACACACAGGAAAAGCAGCCCTAATTAAACAAAGAATTACATGTGAACAGCACAATGCTGTATATGCAATTCGATGCAAACAATGCCACATCTTGTATGTAGGAGAAACAAGGAATAGTCTAAGGATGAGGCTCACAGGGCACCTCAGTGCTATTAGAACAAAGGATGTATACAAACCTACCTCCCGACACTTCATGGAGCATGGTCTTGAATCCCTGGAATTTATGGGATTGGAGACCAACATGAACTGGACAACCTCACAAAGGAAGAGGAGGGAAAAACACTGGATAACAACCCTGCAAACTCAGTTACCAAAGGGCTTAAATCGGATCTAAAATGGGGGAAATCCAAAATTAAAAAACAAAACTGCCCCAACCTTGGTTACCACAAATCCCAACCCCATCTTGATAAACCTCTCAAACCGCAACCACACCCTACCCTAACCACAATAAACAGAGCTAACCCCGACTGTTAGAGCTAACCAAAACCACTAAACCCCACACTGCCCACAACAAACAGACCAAAGCCCCAACACTAACTCCAAAGCATTCCATCGGCCCATGACAGACACACCTAACCATGAACACGACTGATACCCAACCACATCCCACCCGGCCCACGACAAACAGACCCCACCCATATCCCAAAACCTAACTCTAATGCATCCTACTCTACCCCTCCTACCCCTAAAACCTAACCCTAACTCTAATGCAGCAACCCTAATCCCGTACCCCACCCCTAAAACCTAAACCTAACTCTAATACACCCCAGCCTACACCTAAACCCTGACCCCTGACCCTCACATAACCTACCCCTAATGCAACCCTAACCCATAACCCTAACCCCCTAGCCCTGAATCTAATCACAACTCTGACCCTGGACCCTAACCCTGATGCACCCTACCCTACCCCGAAAACCTAACCCTAACCCTAATGCACCCAACCCTACCCCTAAAACCTAACCCTAACCCCACCCCACCACTAAACACCTAACCCTAACCCTAATGCACCCCACACCACCCCTAAAACCTAACCCTAATGCAGCCCTGAACCTAACTGTAACCCTGATCCTCACCTAACCCCAACACTAACCCCAATGCCGCAACCCTAACCTGAACCCCCCAACCTCAGTACAACATAACCCTAACACTACTTAAACTAAAGGGTAGGGTTCCAACACCAACAATAATATACAAGTAACCCTGATTATAACCCCAGAGGGGGATCAAAGGATTATGGATCAAGAAATTACAAAGAAGAGATCGGCAAGAAAAATAAGCCAGGTGGTAAGGTAAAGCGTGGGCCAACCAAAAGTGGCAGGTATAAGTGACAAGAAGCTCAAGCGTTGAGTGAGAATATGAACACAAGAGGGTGTAACTACCCTCCTGCCCACACCATTAACCCTAACACTAACCCTAACCCTAATGCAGCCCTAACCCTAACCCTAACCCTAATGTAATTCCCTGAGGAGCCGCAAGGGCGGCGAAACCGGTCGGCGTGGTTCCAAGAAGAAACGATGGATGGTACTTAAAGCTGGAGGATGAGACGCATTCAGTAGTAGCCAAGCAGGAACTCTGGATGGTGCCTAAAGCTAAAGCACAAGGTGCATTCAATTGGACAGCAGGATCACTGGGCCTGCTTCTGGGGAAGGTGGGACTTGTACAAGTCTGACGGGTTGCACCTGAACCAGAGCGGGACAAATATCCTTGCGGGGAGGTTTGCTAGCGCTGTTGGGGGGGGGTTTAAACTAACTTGGCAGGGGGATGGGATACAGAGTGGAGCTACAATAGGGGGTGATGTGCAGCCAAATATTGTGAAAAAAACAAGTCAGCTTGGAAGACAGGGCAAATATGTGAGGGCAAGGCTGGATGGCATCTATTTTAATGCAAGGAGTCTTGCGAATAAGGTGGATGAACTGAAGGTGTTGATGAACACATGGGAGTATGATATTGTTGCTGTCACAGAGACATGGTTGAGGGAGGGGCAAGACTGGCAGCTCAATATTCCGGGGTACAGAATCTTCAGGCGAGACAGAGGGGGAGGTATAAGAGGAGGGGGGGGTCGCAATATTAATTAAAGAATCAATTACTGCCATAAGGAGGGATGATATATTAGCAGGTTCCTCTAATGAGGCCATATGGGTGGAGCTTAAAAACAAAAAGGGGGCAAGCACTTTGATGGGAGTGTACTATAGACCCCCAAACAGTCAGGGGGAGACAGAGGAACAGATATGTATGCAAATCTCAGAAAATTGTGCAAATAATAGGGTAATAATAGTGGGGGATTTCAACTTCCCCAATATTAACTGGGATACTCAGAGTGTAAAAGGCTTAGAGGGTACAAAATTCTTAACGTGCATCCAGGAGAGCTTTTTGAGCCAGCATGTAGAAAGTCCTACAAGAGAGGGGGCGGTACTGGACCTAATTCCAGGGAATGTGGCCGGCCAAGTGGAAGAAGTGCTAGTAGGTGAGCACTTTGGTGACAGTGACCATAATTCGGTGAGATTTAAGGTGGTCATGGAAAAGGATAGGGAGGGGCCGGAAATAAAGGTTCTAAATTGGGGGAAGGCCGATTTTAATAGGATAAGGCAGGATCTGGCCAAAATGGACTGGGATCAGCTGCTTGTAGGAAAATCCGCATCGGAGCAATGGGAGTCTTTCAGAAGGGAGATTGAGACCATACAATGGCAACATGTTCCCGTAAAGGTCAAGGGTGGTTCCAAGAACTCCAGGGAACCTTGGATGTCAGGGGATATACGAGAATGGATTAGGAAAAAAAGGAGGGCTTTTGGCAGATACAAAAGGCTAAAGACGGAGGAAGCCCGAGAGGAGTACAAAAAGTGCAGGGGGATACTTAAAAAAGAAATTAGGAGATCAAGGAGGGGCCATGAAATAACACTGGCGAGCAAAATAAAGGAAAATCCTAAGATGTTTTATAAGTATATTAAGGGTAAGAGGATGACTAGGGAAAAAATAGGGCCCATTAGGGACAAAAATGGCAATCTGTGTGTGGAGCCGACAGATGTAGGAGGGGTTCTAAATGAATTTTTTGCATCTGTTTTCACTATGGAGAAGGACGATGTAGACATAGAAATACGGCAGGGGGACTGTGATATACTCGAACATATTAACATCGAGCGGGAGGAGGTATTGGCGGTTTTAGCAGGCCTAAAAATGGATAAATCCCCAGGCCCGGACGAAATGTATCCCAGGCTACTGTGTGAGGCAAAGGAGGAGATTGCGGGGGCTCTAACACACATATTCAGAACCTCTCTGGCCACAGGGGATGTGCCAGAGGACTGGAGAACCGCTAATGTAGTAACATTATTCAAGATGTGGAGATGCCGGTGATGGACTGGGGTTGACAATTGTAAACAATTTTACAACACCAAGTTATAGTCCAGCAATTTTATTTTAAATTCACAAGCTTTCGGAGGCTACCTCCTTCCTCAGGTGAACGATGTGGAAATGAAGTCCTCGAAATGAAGTCGCATTTATAATTCACAGAACAATGCTTGGTGATAACAGACAGTTTTTTCAACTGCCCGTTGCCAAGGCAATCAGTGTGCAGACAGACAGGTGTTACCTGCCAGGTCTCAGAATATACAAATCACCAAAAAGAACAACAAACAAAAAAAAACAGAGATAGAGAGGTAGAAACATAGAAAAGACAGCAACTGACCCGTTATATTAAAAACAGATAACATTTGTTCGCTGGTGGGGTAACGTGTAGCGTGACATGAACCCAAGATCCCGGTTGAGGCCGTCCTCATGGGTGCGGAACTTGGCTATCAATTTCTGCTCGACGATTTTGCGTTGTCGTGTGTCTCGAAGGCCGCCTTGGAGTACGCTTACCCGAAGGTCGGTGGCTGAATGTCCTTGACTGTCCTTGACAAGAAGGGGAGTAGGGAAAAACCGGGGAACTACAGGCCAGTGAGCCTAACATCAGTGGTAGGAAAATTATTGGAAAAAATTCTGAAGGACAAAATTAGTCTCCACTTGGAGAAGCAAGGATTAATCAGGGATAGTCAACATGGCTTTGTCAAGGGAAGATCATGTCTGACTAATTTGATTGAATTTTTTGAGGGGGTGACTAGGCGTGTGGATGAGGGTAACGCAGTGGATGTGGTATACATGGATTTCAGTAAGGCCTTCGATAAAGTCCCCCACAGGAGACTGGTCAAGAAGGTACGAGCCCATGGAATCCAGGGTGCCTTGGCACTTTGGATACAAAACTGGCTTAGTGGCAGAAGGCAGAGGGTGATGGTCGAAGGTTGTTTTTGTGACTGGAAGCCTGTGGCCAGTGGGGTACCACAGGGATCGGTGCTGGGTCCCTTGCTGTTTGTGGTCTACATTAATGACTTGGATATGAATGTAAAAGGTATGATCAGTAAGTTCGCTGATGATACAAAAATTGGTAGGGTGGTAAATAGCGAGGAGGATAGCCTCAGTCTGCAGGACGATATAGATGGGTTGGTCAGATGGGCGGAACAGTGGCAAATGGAATTTAACCCGGAAAAGTGCGAGGTGATGCACTTTGGAGGGACTAACAAGGCAAGGGAATACACAATGAATGGGAGGACCCTAGGCAAGACAGAGGGTCAGAGGGATCTTGGTGTGCAAGTTCACAGATCCCTGAAGGCGGCGGAACAGGTAGATAAGGTGGTAAAGAAGGCATATGGGATACTTGCCTTTATTAGCCGAGGCATAGAATATAAGAGCAAGGAGGTTATGATGGAGCTGTATAAAACACTGGTTAGGCCACAGCTGGAGTACTGTGTGCAGTTCTGGTCGCCACACTACAGGAAGGATGTGATCGCTTTGGAGAGGGTGCAGAGGAGATTCACCAGGATGTTACCAGGGCTGGAGCGCTTCAGCTATGAAGAGAGACTGGGAAGATTGGGTTTGTTTTCCTTGGAGCAGAGGAGGCTGAGGAGGGACATGATTGAGGTGTACAAAATTATGAGGGGCACAGATAGGATGGATACTAAGGAGCTTTTTCCCTTCGTTGAGGGTTCTATAACAAGGGGACATAGATTCAAGGTAAAAGGCGGGAGGTTTAGAGGGGATTTGAGAAAGAACTTTTTCACCCAGAGGGGGGTTGGAGTCTGGAACTCACTGCCTGAAAGGGTTGTGGAGGCAGGAACCCTCACAACATTCAAGAAGCATTTGGATGAGCACTTGAAATGCCATAGCATACAAGGCTACGGACCAAATGCTGGAATATGGGATGAGATTAGACAGGGCTTGATGGCCGGCGCGGACACGATGGGCCGAAGGGCCTCTATCCGTGCAGTATAACTCTGTGACTCTATGACTAACAGTCTGAGGTGCGGGCCAGAGCCAAGAGGCAGACAACATAGGGAGGGCGTTTCCCCTCTCTGCCCACCATTTTAAACCTAACCCTAACACCCAAACCCTAACCCTAACCCTAATATCCTAACCCTAACCCTAATATCCAAACCCTAACCCTAACCCTAATACCCTAACCCTAACCTTAACCTTAACCCTAACCCTTACCCTAACCCTAACCCTAACTCTAATGCACCCTGCTGGAGATAACTGGACCATGCTGGAGGAAAATGGACCCTGCTGGAGGTAAATAGACACTGCTGGAGGTACGAAGACCCTGCTGGAGGTAAATGGACCCTGCTGGAGGTAAATAGACCCTGCTGGAGGTAAATAGACCCTGCTGGAGGTAAATAGTCCCTGCTGGAGGTAAATAGTCCCTGCTTGAGGTAAATAGTCCCTGCTGGAGGTAAATAGACCCTGCTGGAGTAAAAAGACCCTGCTTGAGGTAAATAGACCCTGCCTGAGGTAAATAGACCGTGCTGGAGGTAACTAGACCCTGCTGGAGGTAAATAGTCCCTGCTGGAGGTATATAGACCCTGCTGGACGTAAATGGACCCTGCTGGACGTAAACGGACCCTGCTGGAGGTAAATAGACACTGCTGGAGGTAAATAGACACTGCTGGAAGTAAATAGACCCTGCTGGAGGTAAATAAACCCTGCTGGAGGTAAATAGACCCTGCTGGAGGTAAATAAACCCTGCTGGAGGTAAATAGACCCTCCTGGATGTAAATGGACCTTGCTGGAAGTAATTAGACACTGCTGGAGGTAAATAGACACTGCTGGAGATAGATCGACACTGTTGGAGATACAAAGACCCTGCTGGAGATACATAGACCCTGCTGGAGGTACATAGACCCTGCTGGAGGTACATAGACCCTGCTGGAGGTACATAGACCCTGCTGGAGATACATAGACCCTGCTGGAGGTAAATAGACCCTGCTGGAGGTAAATAAACCCTGCTGGAGGTAAATAGACACTCCTGGATGTAAATGGACCCTGCTGGAGGTAAATAAACCCTGCTGGAAGTAAATAGACACTGCTGGAGGTAAATAGACACTGCTGGAGATAGATGGACCCTGTTGGAGATACATAGACCCTGCTGGAGATACATAGACCCTGCCGGAGGTAAATAGACCGTGCTGGAGGTAACTAGACCCTGCTGGAGGTAAATAGTCCCTGCTGGAGGTATATAGACCCTGCTGGACGTAAATGGACCCTGCTGGACGTAAACGGACCCTGCTGGAGGTAAATAGACACTGCTGGAGGTAAATGGACCCTGCTGGAGGTAAATAAACCCTGCTGGAGGTAAATAGACCCTCCTGGATGTAAATGGACCTTGCTGGAAGTAAATAGACACTGCTGGAGGTAAATAGACACTGCTGGAGATAGATCGACACTGTTGGAGATACAAAGACCCTGCTGGAGATACATAGACCCTGCTGGAGGTACATAGACCCTGCTGGAGGTACATAGACCCTGCTGGAGGTACATAGACCCTGCTGGAGATACATAGACCCTGCTGGAGGTAAATAGACCCTGCTGGAGGTAAATAAACCCTGCTGGAGGTAAATAGACCCTCCTGGATGTAAATGGACCCTGCTGGAGGTAAATAAACCCTGCTGGAAGTAAATAGACACTGCTGGAGGTAAATAGACACTGCTGGAGATAGATGGACCCTGTTGGAGATACATAGACCCTGCTGGAGATACATAGACCCTGCCGGAGGTAAATAGACCCTGCCGGAGATACATAGACCCTGCCGGAGGTAAATAGACCCTGCTTGAGTTAAATAGACCCTGCCTGAGGTAAATAGACCGTGCTGGAGGTAAATAGTCCCTGCTGGAGGTATATCGACCCTGCTGGAGGTATATCGACCCTGCTGGAGGTATATCGACCCTGCTGGAGGTAAATGGACCCTGCTGGAAGTAAATGCACTCTGCATGAGGTAAATGGACCCTGCTGAAGGTAAATGGACCCTGCTGGAGGTAAATAGACCCTACGGGATGTAAATGGACCCTGCTGGAAGTAAATGGACCCTGCTGGAGGTAAATAGACACTGCTGGAGGTAAATAGACCCTGCTGGAAGTAAATAGACTCTGCTGGAAGTAAATACACCCTGCTGGAGGTAAATGGACACTGCTGGAGGTAAATAAACCCTTCTGGAGGTAAATAGACCCTCCTGGATGTAAATGGACCTTGCTGGAAGTAAATAGACCCTGCTGGAGGTAAATAGACACTGCTGGAGGTAAATAGACCCTACGGGATGTAAATGGACCCTACGGGATGTAAATGGACCCTGCTGGAGATACATAGATCCTAGTGGAGATACATAGACCCTGCTGGAGGTAAATAGACCCTGCTGGAAATACATAGACCCTGCTGGAGGTAAATGCACCCTGCATGAGTTAAATGGACCCTGCTGGAGGTAAATGGACCCTGCTGGAGGTAAATAGACCCGACGGGATGTAAATGGACCCTGCTTGAAGTAAATGGACCCTGCTGGAGGTAAATAGACCCTGCTGGAAGTAAATAGACCCTGCTGGAAGTAAATACACCCTGCTGGAGGTACATGGACCCTGCTGGAGGTAAATAAACCCTTCTGGAGGTAAATAGACCCTCCTGGATGTAAATGGACCTTGCTGGAAGTAAATAGACCCTGCTGGAGGTAAATAGACACTGCTGGAGGTAAATAGCCCCTGCTGGAGATAGATGGACCCTGTTGGAGATACATAGATCCTGCTGGAGATACATAGACCCTGCTGGAGGTAAATAGACCCTGCTGGAGATACATAGACCCTGCTGGAGGTACATAGACCCTGCTGGAGGTAAATAGACCCTTGTTGAGGTAAATAGTCCCTGCTGGAGGTAAAGTGACCCTGCTAGAGGTAAATAGTCCCTGCTTGAGGTACATAGACACTGCTTGAGGTAAATAGATCCTGCCGGAGGTAAATAGACCCTGCCTGGAGGTAAATGGAACCTGCTTGAGGTAAATGGACCCTGCTGGAGGTAAATGGACCCTGCTGGAGGTAAATGGACCCTGCTGGAGGTAAATGGATCCTGCTAGGGTTAAATAGACCCAGCTGGAGTTAAATAGACCTTTCTGGATGTAAATGGACCTTGCTGGAAGTAAATAGATCCTGCTGGAGATAGATGGATCCTGTTGGAGATACAAAGACCCTGCTGGAGATACATAGACCCTGCTGGAGATACATAGACCCTGTTGGAGATACATAGACCCTTGTTGAGGTAAATAGTCCCTGCTGGAGGTAAAGTGACCCTGCTAGAGGTAAATACTCCCTGCTTGAGGTACATAGACACTGCTTGAGGTAAATAGACCCTGCCGGAGGTAAATAGACCCTGCTTGAGTTAAATAGACCCTGCCTGAGGTAAATAGACCGTGCTGGAGGTAACTAGACCCTGCTGGAGGTAAATAGACCCTGCTGGAGGTATATCGACCCTGCTGGAGGTATATCGACCCTGCTGGAGGTATATCGACCCTGCTGGAGGTATATCGACCCTGCTGGAGGTATATCGACCCTGCTGGAGGTAAATGGACCCTGCTGGAGGTAAATGGACCCTGCTGGAAGTAAATAGACCCTACGGGATGTAAATGGACCCTGCTGGAGGTAAATAAACCCTTCTGGAGGTAAATAGACCCTCCTGGATGTAAATGGACCTTGCTGGAAGTAAATAGACCCTGCTGGAGGTAAATAGACCCTGCTGGAGGTAAATAGACCCTGCTGGAGGTAAATAGACCCTGCTGGAGGTAAATAGAAACTTATCAGTTTCCTAGAAGTAAAGGGAATTAGGGGTTATGGGGAGCGGGCAGGAAATTGGACATGAAGCTGAGTTCGGATCGGTCAATGCCCTGTGGGTGGCGGAGAGGGCCCAGGGGCTGTGTGGCCGGGTCCTGCTCCTACTTCTTGTGTTCTTTAGATTTGTGGTTGGGATCAGATCAGCCATGATCTTATTGAATGGCGGAGCAGGCTCGAGGGGCCGATTGGCCTACTCCTGCTCCAATTTCTTATGTTCTTATGTTCTTATGTTGAGGTAAATAAACCCTTCTGGAGGTAAATAGACCCTCCTGGAAGTAAATGGACCCTGCTGGAGGTAAATAGACCCTGCTGGAAGTAAATAGACTCTGCTGGAAGTAAATACACCCTTCTGGAGGTAAATAGACCCTGCTGGAGATACATAGACCCTGCTGGAGGTACATAGACCCTGCTGGAGGTAAATGGACCCTGCTGGAAGTAAATAGACCCTGCTGGAGGTAAATGCACCCTGCATGAGGTAAATGGACCCTGCTGGAGGTAAATGGACCCTGCTGGAGGTAAATAGACCCTACGGGATGTAAATGGACCCTGCTGGAAGTAAATGGACCCTGCTTGAGGTAAATAGACCCTACGGGATGTAAATGGACCCTGCTGGAAGTAAATGGACCCTGCTGGAGGTAAATGGACCCTGCTGGAGGTAAATAGACCCTGCTGGAAGTAAATAGACTCTGCTGGAAGTAAATACACCCTTCTGGAGGTAAATAGACCCTGCTGGAGATACATAGACCCTGCTGGAGGTACATAGACCCTGCTGGAGGTAAATGGACCCTGCTGGAAGTAAATAGACCCTGCTGGAGGTAAATGCACCCTGCATGAGGTAAATGGACCCTGCTGGAGGTAAATGGACCCTGCTGGAGGTAAATAGACCCTACGGGATGTAAATGGACCCTGCTGGAAGTAAATGGACCCTGCTTGAGGTAAATAGACCCTACGGGATGTAAATGGACCCTGCTGGAAGTAAATGGACCCTGCTGGAGGTAAATGGACCCTGCTGGAGGTAAATAAACCCTTCTGGAGGTAAATAGACCCTGTTGGAGGTAAATGGACCCTGCTGGAGGTAAATAAACCCTTCTGGAGGTAAATAGACCCTCCTGGAAGTAAATGGACCCTGCTGGAGGTAAATAGACCCTGCTGGAGGTAAATAGACCCAGCTGGAAGTAAATACACCCTTCTGGAGGTAAATAGACCCTGCTGGAGGTACATAGACCCTGCTGGAGGTAAATAGACCCTGCTGGAAGTAAATAGACCCTGCTGGAAGTAAATAGACCCTGCTGGAGGTAAATAGAAACTTGTTGAGGTAAATAGACCCTGCCGGAGGTAAATAGACCCTGCCTGGAGGTAAATGGAACCTGCTTGATGTAAATGGACCCTGCCTGGAGGTAAATGGAACCTGCTGGAGGTAAATGGACCCTGCTGGAGGTAAATAGACACTGCTGGAGATAGATGGACCCTGTTGGAGATACATAGATCCTGCTGGAGATACATGGACCCTGCTGGAGATACATAGACCCTGCTGGAGATACATAGACCCAGCTGGAGGTACATAGACCCTGCTGGAGGTAAATAGACCCTGCTGGAGGTAAATAGACCCTTGTTGAGGTAAATAGTCCCTGCTTGGAGGTAAAGTGACCCTGCTAGAGGTAAATAGTTCCTGCTTGAGGTACATAGACACTGCCGGAGGTAAATAGACCCTGCTGGAGGTAAATGGAACCTGCTTGAGGTAAATGGACCCTGCTGGAGGTAAATGGATCCTGCTGGAGGTAAATAGACACTGCTGGAAGTAAATAGACCCTGCTGGAGGTAAATGGACCCTGCTGGATGTAAATACACCCTGCTGGAGGTAAATGGACCCTGCTGGAGGTAAATAGACCCTGCTGGAGGTAAATAGACCATGCTGGAGGTAAATAGACCCTTGTTGAGGTAAATAGTCCCTGCTGGAGGTAAAGTGACCCTACTAGAGGTAAATAGTCCCTGCTTCAGGTACATAGACCCTGCCGGAGGTAAATAGACCCTGCCGGAGGTAAATGGACCCTGCTGGAGGTAAATGGACCCTGCTGGAGGTAAATGGACCCTGCTGGAGGTAAATAGACCCTACGGGATGTAAATGGACCCTGCTTGAAGTAAATGGACCCTGCTGGAGGTAAATAGACCCTGCTGGAAGTAAATAGACCCTGCTGGAAGTAAATACACCCTGCTGGAGGTAAATGGACCCTGCTGGAGGTAAATAAACCCTTCTGGAGGTAAATAGACCCTCCTGGATGTAAATGGACCTTGCTGGAAGTAAATAGACCCTGCTGGAGGTAAATAGACACTGCTGGAGGTAAATAGCCCCTGCTGGAGATAGATGGACCCTGTTGGAGATACATAGATCCTGCTGGAGATACATAGACCCTGCTGGAGGTAAATAGACCCTGCTGGAGATACATGGACCCTGCTGGAGGTACATAGACCCTGCTGGAGGTAAATAGACCCTGTTGGAGGTAAATAGACCCTTGTTGAGGTAAATAGTCCCTGCTGGAGGTCAAGTGACCCTGCTAGAGGTAAATAGTCCCTGCTTGAGGTACATAGACACTGCTTGAGGTAAATAGATCCTGCCGGAGGTAAATAGACCCTGCCTGGAGGTAAATGGAACCTGCTTGAGGTAAATGGACCCTGCTGGAGGTAAATGGACCCTGCTGGAGGTAAATGGACCCTGCTGGAGGTAAATGGATCCTGCTAGGGTTAAATAGACCCAGCTGGAGGTAAATAGACCTTCCTGGATGTAAGTGGACCTTGCTGGAAGTAAATAGACCCTGCTGGAGGTAAATGGACACTGCTGGAGGTAAATGGACCCTGCTGGAGGTAAATGGACCCTGCTGGAGGTAAATGGACCCTGCTGGAGGTAAATGGACCCTGCTTGAGGTAAATAGCCCCTGCTGGAAGTAAATAGCCCCTGCTGGAAGTAAATAGCCCCTGCTGGAAGTAAATAGCCCCTGCTGGAGATAGATGGATCCTGTTGGAGATACAAAGACCCTGCTGGAGATACATAGACCCTGCTGGAGATACATAGACCCTGCTGGAGATACATAGACCCTGCTGGAGATACATAGACCCTTGTTGAGGTAAATAGTCCCTGCTGGAGGTAAAGTGACCCTGCTAGAGGTAAATAGTCCCTGCTTGAGGTACATAGACACTGCCGGAGGTAAAGAGACCGTGCTGGAGGTAACTAGACCCTGCTGGAGGTAAATAGACCCTGCTGGAGGTATATCGACCCTGCTGGAGGTATATCGACCCTGCTGGAGGTAAATGGACCCTGCTGGAAGTAAATAGAAACTTGTTGAGGTAAATAAACCCTTCTGGAGGTAAATAGACCCTCCTGGATGTAAACGGACCTTGCTGGAAGTAAATAGACCCTGCTGGAGGTAAATAGACCCTGCTGGAGGTAAATAGAAACTTGTTGAGGTAAATAAACCCTTCTGGAGGTAAATAGACCCTCCTGGAAGTAAATGGACCCTGCTGGAGGTAAATAGACCCTGCTGGAAGTAAATAGACTCTGCTAGAAGTAAATACACCCTTCTGCAGGTAAATAGACCCTGCTGGAGATACATAGACCCTGCTGGAGGTACATAGACCCTGCTGGAGGTAAATGGACCCTGCTGGAAGTAAATAGACCCTGCTGGAGGTAAATGCACCCTGCATGAGGTAAATGGACCCTGCATGAGGTAAATGGACCCTGCTGGAGGTAAATAGACCCTACGGGATGTAAATGGACCCTGCTGGAGGTAAATGGACCCTGCTGGAGGTAAATGGACCCTACGGGATGTAAATGGACCCTGCTTGAGGTAAATGGACCCTGCTGGAGGTAAATGGACCCTGCTGGAGGTAAATGGACCCTGCTGGAGGTAAATAGACCCTACGGGATGTAAATGGACCCTGCTGGAAGTAAATGGACCCTGCTGGAGGTAAATGGACCCTGCTGGAGGTAAATAAACCCTTCTGGAGGTAAATAGACCCTGCTGGAGGTAAATGGACCCTGCTGGAGGTAAATAAACCCTTCTGGAGGTAAATAGACCCTCCTGGAAGTAAATGGACCCTGCTGGAGGTAAATAGACCCTGCTGGAAGTAAATAGACCCTGCTGGAAGTAAATACACCCTTCTGGAGGTAAATAGACCCTGCTGGAGATACATAGACCCTGCTGGAGGTACATAGACCCTGCTGGAGGTAAATAGACCCTGCTGGAAGTAAATAGACCCTGCTGGAGGTAAATAGAAACTTGTTGAGGTAAATAGTCCCTGCTGGAGGTAAAGTGACCCTGCTAGAGGTAAATAGTCCCTGCTTGAGGTACATAGACACTGCTTGAGGTAAATAGACCCTGCCGGAGGTAAATAGACCCTGCCTGGAGGTAAATGGAACCTGCTTGAGGTAAATGGACCCTGCCTGGAGGTAAATGGAACCTGCTGGAGGTAAATGGACCCTGCTGGAGGTAAATAGCCCCTGCTGGAGGTAAATGGACCCTGTTGGAGATACATAGATCCTGCTGGAGATACATGGACCCTGCTGGAGATACATAGACCCTGCTGGAGATACATAGAACCAGCTGGAGGTACATAGACCCTGCTGGAGGTAAATAGACCCTGCTGGAGGTAAATAGACCCTTGTTGAGGTAAATAGTCCCTGCTTGGAGGTAAAGTGACCCTGCTAGAGGTAAATAGTCCCTGCTTGGAGGTAAATAGACCCTGCTGGAGGTAAATGGAACCTGCTTGAGGTAAATGGACCCTGCTGGAGGTAAATGGATCCTGCTGGAGGTAAATAGACACTGCTGGAAGTAAATAGACCCTGCTGGAGGTAAATGGACCCTGCTGGATGTAAATACACCCTGCTGGAGGTAAATAGACCCTGCTGGAGGTAAATAGACCCTGCTGGAGGTAAATAGACCCTGCTGGAGGTAAATAGACCCTTGTTGAGGTAAATAGTCCCTGCTTGAGGTACATAGACACTGCTTGAGGTACATAGACACTGCTTGAGGTAAATAGACCCTTGTTGAGGTAAATAGTCCCTGCTCGAGGTAAATAGTCCCTGCTTGAGGTACATAGACACTGCTTGAGGTAAATAGACCCTGCCGGAGGTAAATAGACCCTGCCGGAGGTAAATAGACCCTGCTGGAGGTAAATGGACCCTGCTGGAGGTAAATAGACGCTGCTGGATGTAAATGAACCCTGCTTGAGGTAAATGTACCCTGCTGGAGGTAACTAGACCCTGCTTGACGTAAATAGACCCTGCCTGAGGTAAATAGTCCCTGCTGGAGGTATATAGACCCTGCATGAGGTAAATAGACCGTGCTGGAGGTAACTAGACCCTGCTGGAAGTAAATAGACCCTGCTTGAGGTAAATGTACCCTGCTGGAGGTAAATGGCCCCTGCTGGAGGTAAATAAACCCTGCTGGAGGTAAATAAACCCTTCTGGAGGTAAATAGACCCTCCTGGATGTAAATGGACCTTGCTGGAAGTAAATAGACCCTGCTGGAGGTAAATAGACACTGCTGGAGATAAATAGCCCCTGCTGGAGATAGATGGACCCTGTTGGAGATATATAGATCCTGCTGGAGATACATAGACCCTGCTGGAGGTACATAGACCCTGCTGGAGGTAAAGTGACCCTGCCTGG
Source organism: Heptranchias perlo (assembly GCF_035084215.1). Lineage (NCBI taxonomy): Eukaryota > Metazoa > Chordata > Chondrichthyes > Hexanchiformes > Hexanchidae > Heptranchias > Heptranchias perlo. The sequence goes on from NW_027139464.1 coordinate 69,770, forward strand.
AGGTAAATGGAACCTGCTTGAGGTAAATGGACCCTGCTGGAGGTACATAGACCCTGCTGGAGGTAAATAGACCCTGCCTGGAGGTAAATGGACCCTGCTTGAGGTAAATGGACCCTGCTGGAGGTAAATGGATCCTGCTGGAGGTAAATGGAACCTGCCTGGAGGTAAATGGACCCTGCTGGAGGTAAATAGACCCTGCCTGGAGGTAAATGGACCCTGCTTGAGGTAAATGGACCCTGCTGGAGGTAAATGGAACCTGCCTGGAGGTAAATGGACCCTGCTGGAGGTAAATAGACCCTGCCTGGAGGTAAATGGACCCTGCTTGAGGTAAATGGACCCTGCTGGAGGTAAATGGATCCTGCTGGAGGTAAATAGACCCTGCTGGAAGTAAATAGACCCTGCTGGAGGTAAATAGAAACTTGTTGAGGTAAATAGTCCCTGCTGGAGGTAAAGTGACCCTGCTAGAGGTAAATAGTCCCTGCTTGAGGTACATAGACACTGCTTGAGGTAAATAGACCCTGCCGGAGGTAAATAGACCCTGCCTGGAGGTAAATGGAACCTGCTTGAGGTAAATGGACCCTGCCTGGAGGTAAATGGAACCAGCTGGAGGTAAATGGAACCAGCTGGAGGTAAATGGACCCTGCTGGAGGTAAATAGCCCCTGCTGGAGGTAAATGGACCCTGTTGGAGATACATAGATCCTGCTGGAGATACATGGACCCTGCTGGAGGTAAATAGACCCTGCTGGAGATACATAGCCCCTGCTGGAGGTACATAGACCCTGCTGGAGGTAAATAGACCCTGTTGGAGGTAAATAGACCCTTGTTGAGGTAAATAGTCCCTGCTGGAGGTAAAGTGACCCTGCTAGAGGTAAATAGTCCCTGCTTGAGGTACATAGACACTGCTTGAGGTAAATAGATCCTGCCGGAGGTAAATAGACCCTGCCTGGAGGTAAATGGAACCTGCTTGAGGTAAATGGACCCTGCTGGAGGTAAATGGACCCTGCTGGAGGTAAATGGACCCTGCTGGAGGTAAATGGATCCTGCTAGGGTTAAATAGACCCAGCTGGAGGTAAATCGACCTTCCTGGATGTAAATGGACCTTGCTGGAAGTAAATAGACCCTGCTGGAGGTAAATGGACCCTGCTGGAGGTAAATGGACCCTGCTGGAGGTAAATGGACCCTGCTGGAGGTAAATGGACCCTGCTTGAGGTAAATAGCCCCTGCTGGAAGTAAATAGCCCCTGCTGGAAGTAAATAGCCCCTGCTGGAAGTAAATAGCCCCTGCTGGAGATAGATGGATCCTGTTGGAGATACAAAGACCCTGCTGGAGATACATAGACCCTGCTGGAGATACATAGACCCTGCTGGAGATACATAGACCCTTGTTGAGGTAAATAGTCCCTGCTGGAGGTAAAGTGACCCTGCTAGAGGTAAATAGTCCCTGCTTGAGGTACATAGACACTGCCGGAGGTAAATAGACCCTGCTTGAGTTAAATAGACCCTGCCTGAGGTAAATAGACCGTGCTGGAGGTAACTAGACCCTGCTGGAGGTAAATAGACCCTGCTGGAGGGATATCGACCCTGCTGGAGGTATATCGACCCTGCTGGAGGTAAATGGACCCTGCTGGAAGTAAATAGAAACTTGTTGAGGTAAATAAACCCTTCTGGAGGTAAATAGACCCTCCTGGATGTAAATGGACCTTGCTGGAAGTAAATAGACCCTGCTGGAGGTAAATAGACCCTGCTGGAGGTAAATAGACCCTGCTGGAGGTAAATAGAAACTTGTTGAGGTAAATAAACCCTTCTGGAGGTAAATAGACCCTCCTGGAAGTAAATGGACCCTGCTGGAGGTAAATAGACCCTGCTGGAAGTAAATAGACTCTGCTAGAAGTAAATACACACTTCTGCAGGTAAATAGACCCTGCTGGAGGTACATAGACCCTGCTGGAGGTAAATGGACCCTGCTGGAAGTAAATAGACCCTGCTGGAGGTAAATGCACCCTGCATGAGGTAAATGGACCCTGCATGAGGTAAATGGACCCTGCTGGAGGTAAATAGACCCTACGGGATGTAAATGGACCCTGCTGGAAGTAAATGGACCCTGCTGGAGGTAAATGGACCCTGCTGGAGGTAAATGGACCCTACGGGATGTAAATGGACCCTGCTTGAGGTAAATGGACCCTGCTGGAGGTAAATGGACCCTGCTGGAGGTAAATAGACCCTATGGGATGTAAATGGACCCTGCTGGAAGTAAATGGACCCTGCTGGAGGTAAATGGACCCTGCTGGAGGTAAATAAACCCTTCTGGAGGTAAATAGACCCTGCTGGAGGTAAATGGACCCTGCTGGAGGTAAATAAACCCTTCTGGAGGTAAATAGACCCTCCTGGAAGTAAATGGACCCTGCTGGAGGTAAATAGACCCTGCTGGAAGTAAATAGACCCTGCTGGAAGTAAATACACCCTTCTGGAGGTAAATAGACCCTGCTGGAGGTACATAGACCCTGCTGGAGGTAAATAGACCCTGCTGGAAGTAAATAGACCCTGCTGGAGGTAAATAGAAACTTGTTGAGGTAAATAGTCCCTGCTGGAGGTAAAGTGACCCTGCTAGAGGTAAATGGTCCCTGCTTGAGGTACATAGACACTGCTTGAGGTAAATAGACCCTGCCGGAGGTAAATAGACCCTGCCTGGAGGTAAATGGAACCTGCTTGAGGTAAATGGACCCTGCCTGGAGGTAAATGGACCCTGCTGGAGGTAAATAGCCCCTGCTGGAGGTAAATGGACCCTGTTGGAGATACATAGATCCTGCTGGAGATACATGGACCCTGCTGGAGATACATAGACCCTGCTGGAGATACATAGACCCAGCTGGAGGTACATAGACCCTGCTGGAGGTAAATAGACCCTGCTGGAGGTAAATAGACCCTTGTTGAGGTAAATAGTCCCTGCTTGGAGGTAAAGTGACCCTGCTAGAGGTAAATAGTCCCTGCTTGGAGGTAAATAGACCCTGCTGGAGGTAAATGGAACCTGCTTGAGGTAAATGGACCCTGCTGGAGGTAAATAGTCCCTGCTTGGAGGTAAATAGACCCTGCTGGAGGTAAATGGAACCTGCTTGAGGTAAATGGACCCTGCTGGAGGTAAATGGATCCTGCTGGAGGTAAATAGACACTGCTGGAAGTAAATAGACCCTGCTGGAGGTAAATGGACCCTGCTGGATGTAAATACACCCTGCTGGAGGTAAATAGACCCTGCTGGAGGTAAATAGACCCTGCTGGAGGTAAATAGACCCTGCTGGAGGTAAATAGACCCTGCTGGAGGTAAATAGACCCTTGTTGAGGTAAATAGTCCCTGCTTGAGGTACATAGACACTGCTTGAGGTACATAGACACTGCTTGAGGTAAATAGACCCTTGTTGAGGTAAATAGTCCCTGCTCGAGGTAAATAGTCCCTGCTTGAGGTACATAGACACTGCTTGAGGTAAATAGACCCTGCCGGAGGTAAATAGACCCTGCCGGAGGTAAATAGACCCTGCTGGAGGTAAATGGACCCTGCTGGAGGTAAATAGACGCTGCTGGATGTAAATGAACCCTGCTTGAGGTAAATAGACCCTGCTGGAGGTGAATAGACCCTGCTTGACGTATATAGACCCTGCATGAGGTAAATGTACCCTGCTGGAGGTAACTAGACCCTGCTTGACGTAAATAGACCCTGCCTGAGGTAAATAGTCCCTGCTGGAGGTATATAGACCCTGCATGAGGTAAATAGACCGTGCTGGAGGTAACTAGACCCTGCTGGAAGTAAATAGACCCTGCTTGAGGTAAATGTACCCTGCTGGAGGTAAATGGCCCCTGCTGGAGGTAAATAAACCCTGCTGGAGGTAAATAAACCCTTCTGGAGGTAAATAGACCCTCCTGGATGTAAATGGACCTTGCTGGAAGTAAATAGACCCTGCTGGAGGTAAATAGACACTGCTGGAGATAAATAGCCCCTGCTGGAGATAGATGGACCCTGTTGGAGATATATAGATCCTGCTGGAGATACATAGACCCTGCTGGAGGTACATAGACCCTGCTGGAGGTAAAGTGACCCTGCCTGGAGGTAAATGGAACCTGCTTGAGGTAAATGGACCCTGCTGGAGGTACATAGACCCTGCTGGAGGTAAATAGACCCTGCCTGGAGGTAAATGGACCCTGCTGGAGGTAAATGGAACCTGCCTGGAGGTAAATGGACCCTGCTGGAGGTACATAGACCCTGCTGGAGGTAAATAGACCCTGCCTGGAGGTAAATGGACCCTGCTGGAGGTAAATGGATCCTGCTGGAGGTAAATGGAACCTGCCTGGAGGTAAATGGACCCTGCTGGAGGTAAATAGACCCTGCCTGGAGGTAAATGGACCCTGCTTGAGGTAAATGGACCCTGCTGGAGGTAAATGGATCCTGCTGGAGGCAAATAGACCCTGCTGGAAGTAAATAGACCCTGCTGGAGGTAAATAGAAACTTGTTGAGGTAAATAGTCCCTGCTGGAGGTAAAGTGACCCTGCTAGAGGTAAATAGTCCCTGCTTGAGGTACATAGACACTGCTTGAGGTAAATAGACCCTGCCGGAGGTAAATAGACCCTGCCTGGAGGTAAATGGAACCTGCTTGAGGTAAATGGACCCTGCCTGGAGGTAAATGGAACCTGCTGGAGGTAAATGGACCCTGCTGGAGGTAAATAGCCCCTGCTGGAGGTAAATGGACCCTGTTGGAGATACATAGATCCTGCTGGAGATACATGGACCCTGCTGGAGATACATAGACCCTGCTGGAGGTACATAGACCCTGCTGGAGGTAAATAGACCCTGCTGGAGGTAAATAGACCCTTGTTGAGGTAAATAGTCCCTGCTTGGAGGTAAAGTGACCCTGCTAGAGGTAAATAGTCCCTGCTTGGAGGTAAATAGACCCTGCTGGAGGTAAATGGAACCTGCTTGAGGTAAATGGACCCTGCTGGAGGTAAATGGATCCTGCTGGAGGTAAATAGACACTGCTGGAAGTAAATAGACCCTGCTGGAGGTAAATGGACCCTGCTGGATGTAAATACACCCTGCTGGAGGTAAATGGACCCTGCTGGAGGTAAATAGACCCTGCTGGAGGTAAAGTGACCCTGCCTGGAGGTAAATGGAACCTGCTTGAGGTAAATGGACCCTGCTGGAGGTACATAGACCCTGCTGGAGGTAAATAGACCCTGCCTGGAGGTAAATGGACCCTGCTGGAGGTAAATGGAACCTGCCTGGAGGTAAATGGACCCTGCTGGAGGTACATAGACCCTGCTGGAGGTAAATAGACCCTGCCTGGAGGTAAAGTGACCCTGCCTGGAGGTAAATGGAACCTGCTTGAGGTAAATGGACCCTGCTGGAGGTACATAGACCCTGCTGGAGGTAAATAGACCCTGCCTGGAGGTAAATGGACCCTGCTGGAGGTAAATGGAACCTGCCTGGAGGTAAATGGACCCTGCTGGAGGTACATAGACCCTGCTGGAGGTAAATAGACCCTGCCTGGAGGTAAATGGACCCTGCTGGAGGTAAATGGATCCTGCTGGAGGTAAATGGAACCTGCCTGGAGGTAAATGGACCCTGCTGGAGGTAAATAGACCCTGCCTGGAGGTAAATGGACCCTGCTTGAGGTAAATGGACCCTGCTGGAGGTAAATGGATCCTGCTGGAGGCAAATAGACCCTGCTGGAAGTAAATAGACCCTGCTGGAGGTAAATAGAAACTTGTTGAGGTAAATAGTCCCTGCTGGAGGTAAAGTGACCCTGCTAGAGGTAAATAGTCCCTGCTTGAGGTACATAGACACTGCTTGAGGTAAATAGACCCTGCCGGAGGTAAATAGACCCTGCCGGAGGTAAATAGACCCTGCCTGGAGGTAAATGGAACCTGCTTGAGGTAAATGGACCCTGCCTGGAGGTAAATGGAACCTGCTGGAGGTAAATGGACCCTGCTGGAGGTAAATAGCCCCTGCTGGAGGTAAATGGACCCTGTTGGAGATACATAGATCCTGCTGGAGATACATGGACCCTGCTGGAGATACATAGACCCTGCTGGAGGTACATAGACCCTGCTGGAGGTAAATAGACCCTGCTGGAGGTAAATAGACCCTTGTTGAGGTAAATAGTCCCTGCTTGGAGGTAAAGTGACCCTGCTAGAGGTAAATAGTCCCTGCTTGGAGGTAAATAGACCCTGCTGGAGGTAAATGGAACCTGCTTGAGGTAAATGGACCCTGCTGGAGGTAAATGGATCCTGCTGGAGGTAAATAGACACTGCTGGAAGTAAATAGACCCTGCTGGAGGTAAATGGACCCTGCTGGATGTAAATACACCCTGCTGGAGGTAAATGGACCCTGCTGGAGGTAAATAGACCCTGCTGGAGGTAAATAGACCCTGCTGGAGGTAAATAGACCCTTGTTGAGGTAAATAGTCCCTGCTTGAGGTAAATAGACACTGCTTGAGGTACATAGACACTGCTTGAGGTAAATAGACCCTTGTTGAGGTAAATAGTCCCTGCTCGAGGTAAATAGTCCCTGCTTGAGGTACATAGACACTGCTTGAGGTAAATAGACCCTGCCGGAGGTAAATAGACCCTGCCGGAGGTAAATGGACCCTGCTGGAGGTAAATAGACGCTGCTGGATGTAAATGAACCCTGCTGGAGGTGAATAGACCCTGCTTGACGTATATAGACCCTGCATGAGGTAAATGTACCCTGCTGGAGGTAACTAGACCCTGCTTGACGTAAATAGACCCTGCCTGAGGTAAATAGTCCCTGCTGGAGGTATATAGACCCTGCATGAGGTAAATAGACCGTGCTGGAGGTAACTAGACCCTGCTGGAAGTAAATAGACCCTGCTTGAGGTAAATGTACCCTGCTGGAGGTAAATGGCCCCTGCTGGAGGTAAATAAACCCTGCTGGAGGTAAATAAACCCTTCTGGAGGTAAATAGACCCTCCTGGATGTAAATGGACCTTGCTGGAAGTAAATAGACCCTGCTGGAGGTAAATAGACACTGCTGGAGATAAATAGCCCCTGCTGGAGATAGATGGACCCTGTTGGAGATATATAGATCCTGCTGGAGATACATAGACCCTGCCTGGAGGTAAAGTCACCCTGCCTGGAGGTAAATGGAACCTGCTTGAGGTAAATGGACCCTGCTGGAGGTAAATAGACCCTGCCTGGAGGTAAATGGACCCTGCTTGAGGTAAATGGACCCTGCTGGAGGTAAATGGACCCTGCCTGGAGGTAAATGGACCCTGCTGGAGGTAAATAGACCCTGCCTGGAGGTAAATGGACCCTGCTTGAGGTAAATGGACCCTGCTGGAGGTAAATGGATCCTGCTGGAGGTAAATAGACCCTGCCTGGAGGTAAATGGACCCTGCCTGGAGGTAAATGGAACCTGCTTGAGGTAAATGGACCCTGCCTGGAGGTAAATGGACCCTGCTGGAGGTAAATAGACCCTGCCTGGAGGTAAATGGACCTTGCTTGAGGTAAATGGACCCTGCTGGAGGTAAATGGATCCTGCTGGAGGTAAATAGACACTGCTGGAGGTAAATAGACACTGCTGGAGGTAAATGGACCCTGCTGGAGATAGATGGACCCTGTTGGAGATACATAGATCCTGCTGGAGATACATAGACCCTGCTGGAGGTAAATAGACCCTGCTGGAGGTAAATGGACCCTGCTGGAGATACATAGACCCTGCTGGAGATACATGGACACAGCTGGAGGTACATAGACCCTGCTGGAGGTAAATAGACCCTGCTGGAGGTAAATGGACCCTGCTGGAGATACATAGACCCTGCTGGAGATACATGGACCCAGCTGGAGGTACATAGACCCTGCTGGAGGTAAATAGACCCTGCTGGAGGTAAATAGACCCTTGTTGAGGTAAATAGTCCCTGCTGGAGGTAAAGTGAACCTGCTAGAGGTAAATAGTCCCTGCCGGAGGTAAATAGACCCTCCTGGATGTAAATGGACCCTGCTGGAAGTCAATGGACCCTGCTGGAAGTAAATAGACCCTGCCGGAGGTAAATAGACCCTCCTGGATGTAAATGGACCCTGCTGGAGGTAAATGGACCCTGCTGGAAGTAAATAAACCCTGCTGGAGGTAGATAGACCCTGCTGGAGGTAAATAGACCATGCTGGAGGTATATAGAACCTGCTGGAGGTAAATAGACCCTGCTGGAGATACATAGACCCTGCTGGAGGTAAATTGTCCCTGCTGGAGGTAAAGTGACCCTACTAGAGGTAAATAGTCCCTGCTTGAGGTACATAGACCCTGCTGGAGGTAAATAGACCCTTGTTGAGGTAAATAGTCCCTGCTGGAGGTAAAGTGACCTAACTAGAGGTAAATAGTCCCTGCTTGAGGTAAATAGACCCTGCCGGAGGTAAATCGACCCTGCTTGAGGTAAATAGACCCTGCCTGAGATAAATAGACCGTGCTGGAGGTAACTCGACCATGCTGGAGGTAAATAGTCCCTGCTGGAGGTATATAGACCCTGCTGGAGGTAAATGGACCCTGCTGGAGGTAAATGGACCCTGCTGGATGTAAATAGACCCTGCTGGAGGTAAATAGACCCTGCTGGAAGTAAATGAACCCTGCTTGAGGTAAATAGACCCTGCTGGAGGTGAATAGACCCTGCTGGAGGTAACTAGACCCTGCTGGAGGTAAATGGACCCTGTTGGAGATATATAGACCCTGCTGGAGATACATAGACCCTGCTGGAGATACATGGACCCTGCTGGAGATACATGGACCCTGCTGGACATATATAGTTCCTGCTGGAGGTAAATAGCCCCTGCTGGAGATAGATGGACCCTGTTGGAGATATATAGATCCTGCTGGAGATACATAGACCCTGCTGGAGATACATGGACCCTGCTGGAGGTAAATAGACCCTGCTGGAGACACATAGACCCTGCTGGAGGTACATAGACCCTGCTGGAGGTAAATAGACCCTGCTGGAGACACATAGACCCTGCTGGAGGTACATAGACCCTGCTGGAGGTAAATAGACCCTTGTTGAGGTAAATAGTCCCTGCTGGAAGTAAAGTGACCCTACTAGAGGTAAATAGTCCCTGCTTGAGGTACAGAGACACTGCTTGAGGTAAATAGACCCTGCCGGAGGTAACTAGACCCCGCTGGAGGTAAATAGTCCCTGCTGGAGGTATATAGACCCTGCTGGAGGTATATAGACCCTGCTGGAGGTAAATGGACCCTGCTGGAGGTAAATGGACCCTGCTGGAAGTAAATAGACCCTCCTGGATGTAAATAGACCCTGCTGGACGTAAATGAACCCTGCTGGAGGTAAATAGACCCTGCTGGTGGTGAATAGACCCTGCTTGACGTAAATAGACCCTGCCTGAGGTAAATAGACCGTGCTGGAGGTAACTAGACCCTGCTGGAGGTAAATAGTCCCTGCTTAATCTTGGCTGCTCGCGCTGTTACAGCACGGTCTCGTACTAAGACCTGCTTTTTAAAACACAAGAGCCAGACCGCCTTCTCAATACCTTTCTTATACTGTTTACTTGCTGTCCACTGGATGGCTGCATCTATGGGACGCTCGGCCTTTAACATATCGCCCACCCATTTTTTCGCGATATTTACCTTGCCGCACACATAGGCAGACGACCTTTCCTCCATTGCGGATTCCTCCTCCGCACCACTGTCTGCCTTGTTACACACTTTCGTCTCAGCTCCTGGCTAGCTCGCCATTTCTGTAAGGGGTTTTTACTGTTTCTCGGGCTTATAATAGGTCAGCCAGTTATGTTTTTCCTGAGCTGCCCTGCCCGCTGTGCGGTTGCGAATCGCTTTCCCCTTCCTGATTCTGAGCTGAGGACTTATCGGGCGGTAACAAGGACAGACAAACAGACCAGTGGATTGGTACAAGGAAAACCAATGTTTATTAATGAGAAAACTAAAACTACAAGGTAAACAGTATTATACAGAAGATAAAAAGAAATTGCTATGGATGCAATACAGTCTTACACTTAACGGGGTGGAAGAAACGGACACATCGAGGGAAAATTCTAAAATCACAATTTTAGCAATACCCCTTTAACTCCCACCCTTACACCTAGCTAGGTTGTCTTGTGGCGGCCAGAAAATTAATGCTCACCGGTGAAACAGATGAAAAGGCCTGGCCCCTGTGCACTGCTGCTGCCGTCGACATGTGGTTGCGAGGTTTACTGGATGGCCTTCCTTCTTAGTTGCTAGCAGGCAGACAGGACACTGGGCCAAGAGGCGAAGAGAGAAGAGAGAGAGAGATTCTGGGAAGTCCCAGTTATATCCTCCCGGTATCAGGTTTTTTTTTTTCGTGCCTCATCAGCTTGCTCCATTGTTCGATTTGAGCACGAAAACGTAAGACAAAGGACCCCAATCTCTGGCCCATTTACATAATGGCCGGTATCTGTACTGATGAGTTCCATAACTGCTTTCCATTGTTCCTGAATGTTCACTTGATGGTTCACCTTAGGTGGGATTACTTCTGATGGCTTGCCTCAGAGCGTGAATGCAACTGTGTGTCTCCCTGCATTGTTCAAAAAAAATCCCCGTCTGCCCTTGTGGAAAGGTGTCCAGTTTCAAATGCTGTAGGCCTTTGGCCATGTGTCTGACTGCAGCCATTTTGAGAGGCCCTGGCTTGTTTAGAACACGATGTGGAGATGCCGGTGATGGACTGGGGTTGACAATTGTAAACAATTCACAAGCTTTCGGAGATTTTCTCCTTCCTCATTTACCTGAGGAAGGAGAAAATCTCCGAAAGCTTGTGAATTTAAAATAAAATTGCTGGACTATAACTTGGTGTTGTAAAATTGTTTACAATTGTTTAGAACACAGTCACACCAGGGTTATTTTTTAATAACTCCAATAAATCTTCGGGGGGGGCGGGGGGAACATGTGAAATTTTGAGAATCCCTTCACATGACACCTCTGAGGAACCCCACCACCGAGCAACAGCGTCGATATAACGACAGCCACATCGCTACCAGGTCTACAATTGAGCATGCTAGAGGGCTGCTCAAGATGCACAACAGGGCACAACAGAGAGGGGTGCCGCTGGAGGAAGCCCCATTCACATCTGCCACCCATATTGAGGAGGTGGAGGAGGCAGAGGAGGAAGAGCAACCCATGGGCAGAACAGCGGCTCACCTGGCTGCTCGTGAGGCCAGGGAGTCACTTATATGTGAACGGTTCTTCTAACATCAGACAGTGTGAAGAGTCCAGTCCTCACCCTACCTGGACAGAGCAGCGGCCACACCAGCACATCCCGCCCCCGGCAAAAGGAGGGAGAGAGAAAACAGGATAAGGTGCCACACAAGAGGTTGTTACACAAGATTAGGGCTCATGGGATTGTGGGTCATATAATAGCGTGGATTGAGGATTGGTTAGCGGACAGAAAATAGAGAACAGGAATAAACGGGTCATTTTCAGGTTGGCAGGTTGTAACTTGTGGGGTGCCGCGAGGATCAGTGCTTGGGCCTCAGCTGTTTACATTATATGTCAATAACTTGGATGAGGAGACCCAGTGTAATGTATCCAAGTTTGCTGATGATACAAAGCTAGGTGGGAAAGTAAGCTGTGAGGAGGATGCAATGAGGCTGCGAAGGGATATAGACAGTGGATGGGCAAGTGGGCGAGAAGGTGGCAGATGGATTATAATGTGGGGAAATGTGAAATTATCCACTTTGGTAGGAAGAACAGAAAAGCAGATTATTTTTTAAAAGGTGAGAGACTAAGAAATGTTGGTGTTCAGAAGGATTTGGGTGTCTTCGTACACGAATCACAGAAAGTTATCATGCAGATACAGCAAGCAATTGGGAAGGCAAATGGTATGTTAGACTTTATTGCAAGGGGGGTTGGAGTATAAGAGTAAGGAGGTCTTACTGCAATTGTACAAGGCTTTGGTGAGACCTCACCTGGAGTAGTGTGTACAGTTTTGGTCTCCTTACCGTAGGAAGGACATACTTGCATTAGAGGGGGTGCAACAAAGGTTCACTAGATTGATTCCTGGGATGAGAGGGTTGTCCTATGAGGAGAGATTGAGTAGAATGGGCCTAAGCTTTCTGGAGTTTAGAAGAATGAGAGGTGATCTCATTAAAACACGTAAGATTCTAAGAGGGCTTTACCGGGCAGATGTTGAGAGGTTGTTTCCCCTGGCTGGAGAGTCTAGAGCTAGGGGGCAAAGTCTCAGGATAAGGGGTCGGCCATTTAAGACTGAGATGAGGAGGAATTTCTTCACTCAGAGGGTTGTGAATCTTTGGAATTCTCCACCCCAGAGGGCTGTGGATGCTCAGTCATTGAGTATATTCAAGACTGAGATCGATAGATTTTTGGACTCTAGGGGAATCAGGGGATACGGGGATCAGGCGGGAAAGTGGAGTTGAGGTCGAAGATCAGCCATGATCTGATTGAATGGAGGAGCAGGCTCGAGGGGCCGAATGGCCTATTCCTGCTCCGATTTCTTATGTTCTTATCTTGTGCATGTATTGACTGTCAGTGACTGCTGATAAACTAATGAGTGGCTACTACAACATTATTACTAGTTACAGTACTAGTTCTTCACTGCACCTGCTTAACAAACTGGGTATAATGCTGGTTACTGTAACATTATTACTAGTTACAGTACTAGTTCTTCGCTACACCTGCTTAACAAACTAGTTGTAATGCTGGTTACTTTGCTAGTTACAACATTACTCTGCTAGTTACAGTACTAGTTATTGACCCAGCTACCAGTCACTGTACTAGTTAGTGCTAATGATTGATTGGCTGCAGCTGCTTCTCCCTGGAGCGCAGACGCGGTGCCGACCCGGAGCTGAAGGAGGAGAATCCGGGCCCGGGGAGAGCGGCTGGAAAGACCGGGGATCGGAGGAGAATCCGGGCCCGGGGAGAGCGGCTGGAAAGACCGGGGATCGGAGGAGAATCCGGGCCCGGGGAGAGCGGCTGGAAAGACCGGGGATCGGAGGAGAATCCGGGCCCGGGGAGAGCGGCTGGAAAGACCGGGGATCGGAGGAGAATCCGGGCCCGGGGAGAGCGGCTGGAAAGACCGGGGATCGGAGGAGAATCCGGGCCCGGGGAGAGCGGCTGGAAAGACCGGGGATCGGAGGAGAATCCGGGCCCGGGGAGAGCGGCTGGAAAGACCGGGGATCGGAGGAGAATCCGGGCCCGGGGAGAGCGGCTGGAAAGACCGGGGATCGGAGGAGAATCCGGGCCCGGGGAGAGCGGCTGGAAAGACCGGGGATCGGAGGAGAATCCGGGCCCGGGGAGAGCGGCTGGAAAGACCGGGGATCGGAGGAGACCGCGACCATGTTGGAGTGAGTGACCGAGAGGGAGAGAGGGAGGCCCCTCAATCCTCCCTCCGCCTCCCCCTCAATCCTCCCTCCGCCTCCCCCTCAATCCTCCCCCAGCCTCCCCCTCAATCCTCCCTCCGCCTCCCCCTCAATCCTCCCTCCGCCGCCCCCTCAATCCTCCCTCCGCCTCCCCCAGCCGCCCCCTCAATCCTCCCTCCGCCTCCCCCTCAATCCTCCCTCCGCCGCCCCCTCAATCCTCCCTCCGCCTCCCCCAGCCGCCCCCTCAATCCTCCCTCCGCCTCCCCCAGCCGCCCCCTCAATCCTCCCTCCGCCTCCCCCAGCCGCCCCCTCAATCCTCCCTCCGCCTCCCCCAGCCGCCCCCTCAATCCTCCCTCCGCCTCCCCCAGCCGCCCCCTCAATCCTCCCTCCGCCTCCCCCAGCCGCCCCCTCAATCCTCCCTCCGCCTCCCCCAGCCGCCCCCTCAATCCTCCCTCCGCCTCCCCCAGCCGCCCCCTCAATCCTCCCTCCGCCTCCCCCAGCCGCCCCCTCAATCCTCCCTCCGCCTCCCCCAGCCGCCCCCTCAATCCTCCCTCCGCCTCCCCCAGCCGCCCCCTCAATCCTCCCTCCGCCTCCCCCAGCCGCCCCCTCAATCCTCCCACCGCCTCCCTCCGCCTCCCCCAGCCGCCCCCTCAATCCTCCCACCGCCTCCCTCCGCCGCCCCCTCAATCCTCCCTCCGCCTCCCCCAGCCGCCCCCTCAATCCTCCCCCAGCCGCCCCCTCAATCCTCCCTCCGCCTCCCCCAGCCGCCCCCTCAATCCTCCCTCCGCCTCCCCCTCAATCCTCCCTCCGCCTCCCCCTCAATCCTCCCTCCGCCTCCCCCTCAATCCTCCCTCCGCCTCCCCCTCAATCCTCCCTCCGCCTCCCCCTCAATCCTCCCTCCGCCTCCCCCAGCCGCCCCCTCAATCCTCCCTCCGCCTCCCCCAGCCGCCCCCTCAATCCTCCCTCCGCCTCCCCCAGCCGCCCCCTCAATCCTCCCTCCGCCTCCCCCAGCCGCCCCCTCAATCCTCCCTCCGCCTCCCCCAGCCGCCCCCTCAATCCTCCCTCCGCCTCCCCCAGCCGCCCCCTCAATCCTCCCTCCGCCTCCCCCAGCCGCCCCCTCAATCCTCCCTCCGCCTCCCCCAGCCGCCCCCTCAATCCTCCCTCCGCCTCCCCCAGCCGCCCCCTCAATCCTCCCTCCGCCTCCCCCAGCCGCCCCCTCAATCCTCCCTCCGCCTCCCCCAGCCGCCCCCTCAATCCTCCCTCCGCCTCCCCCAGCCGCCCCCTCAATCCTCCCTCCGCCTCCCCCAGCCGCCCCCTCAATCCTCCCTCCGCCTCCCCCAGCCGCCCCCTCAATCCTCCCTCCGCCTCCCCCAGCCGCCCCCTCAATCCTCCCTCCGCCTCCCCCAGCCGCCCCCTCAATCCTCCCTCCGCCTCCCCCAGCCGCCCCCTCAATCCTCCCTCCGCCTCCCCCAGCCGCCCCCTCAATCCTCCCTCCGCCTCCCCCAGCCGCCCCCTCAATCCTCCCTCCGCCTCCCCCAGCCGCCCCCTCAATCCTCCCTCCGCCTCCCCCAGCCGCCCCCTCAATCCTCCCTCCGCCGCCCCCTCAATCCTCCCTCCGCCGCCCCCTCAATCCTCCCTCCGCCTCCCCCTCAATCCTCCCTCCGCCTCCCCCTCAATCCTCCCTCCGCCTCCCCCTCAATCCTCCCTCCGCCTCCCCCTCAATCCTCCCTCCGCCTCCCCCTCAATCCTCCCTCCGCCTCCCCCTCAATCCTCCCTCCGCCTCCCCCTCAATCCTCCCTCCGCCTCCCCCTCAATCCTCCCTCCGCCTCCCCCTCAATCCTCCCTCCGCCTCCCCCTCAATCCTCCCTCCGCCTCCCCCTCAATCCTCCCTCCGCCTCCCCCTCAATCCTCCCTCCGCCTCCCCCTCAATCCTCCCTCCGCCTCCCCCTCAATCCTCCCTCCGCCTCCCCCTCAATCCTCCCTCCGCCTCCCCCTCAATCCTCCCTCCGCCTCCCCCTCAATCCTCCCTCCGCCGCCCCCTCAATCCTCCCTCCGCCTCCCCCAGCCGCCCCCTCAATCCTCCCTCCGCCTCCCCCAGCCGCCCCCTCAATCCTCCCTCCGCCTCCCCCAGCCGCCCCCTCAATCCTCCCTCCGCCTCCCCCAGCCGCCCCCTCAATCCTCCCTCCGCCTCCCCCAGCCGCCCCCTCAATCCTCCCTCCGCCTCCCCCAGCCGCCCCCTCAATCCTCCCTCCGCCTCCCCCAGCCGCCCCCTCAATCCTCCCTCCGCCTCCCCCAGCCGCCCCCTCAATCCTCCCTCCGCCTCCCCCAGCCGCCCCCTCAATCCTCCAGCCGCCTCCCCCAGCCGCCCCCTCAATCCTCCCTCCGCCTCCCCCAGCCGCCCCCTCAATCCTCCCTCAGTCCTCCCCCTCAATCCTCCCTCAGTCCTCTCCCTCATTCTCCCCCCAGTCCTCCCCCAGTCCCTCGGCCACTTCTCTCAATCCCTCTACTGCTTATTTGCTATCAGACTGCTTGTCTGAACCGTAACTTCCTCCAGTTAAACATTGGGCAGACAGAAGCTGTGGTCTTCAGGTCCTGCCACAAACTCCATCCCTTTCTATGGGCACAGTTTCAGGCTAAACCACACTGTTCAATGCCGAGGTCCCTCTCCATCTCCAACTTGTGTGCATGATATAGACTGCCTACTTCCATCTCCATAACATTGTCCACCTCCACCTATGCCTCAGCCCATCTGCCGCTGAAACCCTCATCCATGCCTTTGTCACGCCCAGACATGATTACTCCAATGCTTTCCAGGCATGCCTCCCGTGCCCCACCCTTTGTAAACTTCAATTCGTTCAACATTCTGCTGTCTCTATCCTATACCACACTGGGTCCTGCTGACCCATTACCCCCTCCTCATTCACCTACATTGGATCCCGGTCCCTCAGCGTCACAAGTATAAAATCCCTCCTTTGGTTCACCCCTTCATATCTCTGTAATCTCTTCCAACCCTGAAACCCCCCCCCAGCTCTCCATTCCTGAAGCTCTGGCCTTTTATGCAATACCCCATCATTGGTAACTGTGCCCTCAGCTGCCTCGGTCCCACTCTCTGGAATTCCATCCGTCCCTAACTTCTCTGCCTCTTCACCTCCCTCTTTACTGCCGTCTTCTTGAAGACCCTCCTTAAAATCCACGTCTTTGACCAAATTTTTGGTCACCCCTCCAAATCTCGTTTGGCTCGGCATCCATTTTCCTCACACCACTGTGAAGAATCTCAAGGAAGTTTTTTCCATTAAGGGTATTATATGCAAGTTGTTGTCAATGATTCTGTACAAAATGATGGTTATGGAACATCTGGAATACTGTGCAATTTTGGGCTTCTCAGTATGGGAGGGATGTATTATCCTTGGAGAAAGTGGACTCAGATTTACCAGAAAACAGGGATGAGGACCCATTATAGCAATTAGGCTGTATTTGCTCAGATTGAGAAGATTTTATGGACATGTTCAAAATTTTTAAAAAGATGTTAAAGTAAACATAGATTATTTCTGATGATGGGTAAATTGCTATGAAAGGCCATGATCTCAGGATAGGTACTAGATACTTAGAAGGGGAGAGTAGAAGAAATTTTTTCACACACACTTATCAGAATGTGCAGTTTTTTGGCACACGCAATCAATGATAAGATGATTACAACGTTCTAAGAATGACTTCATGAAGAATATGAAAGGATCTGGGGAGAAAGCAGGAAAATAGGACAGTAACATCAGTCTCCAAGGGCCTAAATTCAGCACAGGCAAGAAGGATCAAATGGCCTCCTAACATTTCAATGATTCTGTGATCAGAGAGCAGCCAGTACTGTGGAACCTGCACTCCAGGAAGAGTCAGCACCTTCAGGAGAGGAGTGGAGAGAATAGAAACGGTCCCACATTTCTTGGATTTTGGTGTACTGGTGTACCTGCTGTGCTCCATTAACAGTTCCATTTCTTCTCTGCAGCAGCACTGCCAGTAACTCGGCAAGAAGTACTCCCACCAGCTCTCCAGCCTTACGCAAGCGACTGCTACTTTCCTCAAAGGCCATGGATGTGGAAAGTATGGTGGAAAAGGGATCAGATAGTTCATCAGAGAGACAAACCTATGGCAACCAGTACAGCTACTCTACACCTGGGCGTAACAGCAAGAATACATGGGTAAGAAACTGGCAGATTTCCCATGGACTCTTTTTTGAAGGGCCTCAGCATAGGGCAGCAATGGCTGGAACAGGTTAGAATGTCAATTCAGTAACAGAGAGCTGGCCCAGTGGTAGTGTGACTGACTGACAAACAGCAAGTGTGTGATAATATTTCCAAACTAGCCACTTGATGATTAGGTACTGACATGCATCATGTCCTGTAGTCTGATAGACAATAAACACAGTGCGATTGGACTCCATTCACTGATGGGAACTGGCATCCGGCCTTTCCGCATCAGTCATCTCTCAACTCCATGTCCCTACTAAACAAATCCTCTATTTCCCTAAACGTTCTGGTACTGGACAGCTTGGAACATAGGAACAGGAGGAGGCCATTCAGCCCCTTGAGCCTGTTCCGCCATTCAATTATATCTGTAGCTTAACTCCACCTACCCGCCTTGGTTCCGTAACCCTTAATACCCTTGTCTAACAAAAATCTATCAATCTCAGCTTTGAAATTTTCAATTGACCCCCAGCCTCAACAGCTTTTTGGGGAGAGAGTTATATTTAGAATTACGAATCAGTGTCTCTCGTGTTCGTTAATATATCCTGCATAGGAGCGAGACTGAATTTCACTGCTGTACCTTTATCAGGATCAGGCCTGTTCTGGACCAGAGCTGTGTCTAGACTGAGGATAGCTTTGCTGTAGACCAGGCTTCTGATGAGGGTGGGCGTTCTCTGTTTGATGACACTGTTGGGATAAGCCTGTGTCATGTACTGTTCTGTATTATATCCTTGGTACCCTGTCTCAGACTCTGAATAAGTTGACTTTTACAGAAAATAACAACTCCCCCAGCAGACCAAAAGGAATGCCAGACTAGGGTTAGATTCTCTTACTTTTACTTTGGCCTCAGCACCTTTTGGCCTGAGTACAGTTTGTGTTTCAAACTTGGAACTTATCCCTTTAGTGCCTTAACACTCCCACCGTAGCATCAAACTGTATCTTAAACAACTAGCATTTATATAGCTGCTTTAATATATAAAAATGTCCAGACGCTTCACGGAAGCGTGATCAGGGAAAAATCGACACCAACCCAAAGGAAATATTAGGTGTACGGAAAATGCCCTCTTAATCGCTTGAAATTTGTTCTCAAAGTGGAGTTTTAGCTTATAGGTGGCCACACAAAATGGAGTCAGTAGTTAAACTGAATATTGGGAAACCAGAACTAATTAATTCCATGAAAATGTACATTTAAACAGAACGTTCCTTACCAATGATGAGGCGAACATTTAGGACTGTTCAGGAATAGCTCCTTAGCAGGACATAAATATATCATGCCTTATCTGGTCCTGTATAGCAACCTTTGTTAAACAAAATAATGAGAAGTTAGGGAAGTAGAAATATAGCCTGGTATGCCTCATTAACTTTGAGATCTTCCAGGACACACGTGTGGCTGTTAGAAGTGATTGATACCAAAAGAGGCATGTGGTATGTGTTACCCTCATTAGTCAATTGAACGGAATGGGATTTTTCTTTGAATATAAAGAATATAAGAAGGTGCTTGGCACATCTCTCAGCCGATTCTCTCAGGCTCTCTTAGATTCTTCTTGTTTAAAAAGAAAGAACTTGCATTTATGCAGCGCCTTTTGCGACCTCAGGACTTCCCAAAGCGCTTTGCAGCCAATTAAGTAATTTGGCAGAGTAGTCACTGTTGTAATGTTCATTAGATGAAGATTCTCTCTGTCTCCGTCAGATGAAGATTCTCTCTGTCTCCGTCAGATGAAGATTCTCTCTGTCTCCGTCAGATGAAGATTCTCTCTGTCTCCGTCAGATGAAGATTCTCTCTGTCTCCGTCAGATGAAGATTCTCTCTGACTTCATTAGATGAGATTCTCTCTGTCTCTGTCGGGTGCGGGTTCCCCCCCCCCCCCCCCCGTCTCCGTCGGGTGCGGGTTCCCCTCCCCCCGTCTCCGTCGGGTGCGGGTTCCCCCCCCCCCCCCCCCCGTCTCCGTCGGGTGCGGGTTCCCCCCCCCCGTCTCCGTCGGGTGCGGGTTCCCCCCCCCCGTCTCCGTCGGGTGCGGGTCCCCCCCCCCCCGTCTCCGTCGGGTGCGGGTCCCCCCCCCCCCGTCTCCGTCGGGTGCGGGTCCCCCCCCCCCCCGTCTCCGTCGGGTGCGGGTCCCCCCCCCCCGTCTCCGTCGGGTGCGGGTCCCCCCCCCCCCGTCTCCGTCGGGTGCGGGTCCCCCCCCCCCCCGTCTCCGTCGGGTGCGGGTCCCCCCCCCCCGTCTCCGTCGGGTGCGGGTTCCCCCCCCCCGTCTCCGTCGGGTGCGGGTTCCCCCCCCCCGTCTCCGTCGGGTGCGGGTCCCCCCCCCCGTCTCCGTCGGGTGCGGGTTCCCCCCCCCCCCCCCCCCCGTCTCCGTCGGGTGCGGGTTCCCCCCCCCCCGTCTCCGTCGGGTGCGGGTTCCGCCCCCCCCCCCCCCGTCTCCGTCGGGTGCGGGTTCCGCCCCCCCCCCCCCCCGTCTCCGTCGGGTGCGGGTTCCCCCCCCCCCCCCCCCCGTCTCCGTCGGGTGCGGTTTCCCCCCCCCGTCTCCGTCGGGTGCGGTTTCCCCCCCCCGTCTCCGTCGGGTGCGGTTTCCCCCCCCCGTCTCCGTCGGGTGCGGTTTCCCCCCCCCGTCTCCGTCGGGTGCGGTTTCCCCCCCCCGTCTCCGTCGGGTGCGGGTTCCCCCCCCCCCCCCGTCTCCGTCGGGTGCAGGTTCCCTCTGCCCACTCTAGTCGTCTTATGTGTTAATCTTTACCTAGGAGATGTAGAAGATACGTCAACAAGTACCAAGTATTTCCAGGACAGAGAGTAAGAAGTTATATTAGTCAGATTGTGCGGCTTCACCCAGATACAGACAGAGAAAATTGAGCCCTGCAAAATATGGGAAAAAGTTGGTCAAAGTTTTTTTTTAACCACCAAAGAGCTTTTGATTCTAATCCCATCCTTTCCGCTGTTTTCTCTCTCTGATCCCATCCTTTCCGATCTTCCCGCTATTTTCTCTCTTTGATCCCGTCCTTTCCGATCTTCCCAAAATACCCTCCAATCACCGATTCATATATTTTTCTTTTTTTTTCAGAAAATACAGAGCTGGTACAATGTGAGTATAACATCCAATGATAGATTTTTAAATATATGTTTTATGTTAGTGTTTGCTTGCAGCCTCCAGTTGTTTTTTTCGTCTTGTTTCTGTGCATTATTGTTCAATTACACGACAGGACCCAGCAGCATCTATTTTTCCTTTCTTGAGATGCTGTTCTCATTAGCCTGTCTCAAAATCAAAAAAGCTCATCCCAACATCTGCATGAAATCAAGAGAATCGGGGAGTCCCAGGGCTGATATTTGTCCAATAGGGTGAGAGGGGGAACTCCAAAGCTAAGGCTGACCAGAAGGAAGAGCTGGAGAAACCCCTAGTCAGAGAGCTCCACGGCCAAGGTTACCTGGACAGGAAACCGGAGAGTCTTCAAGCTCTCACCTCATAAGAACCGTACTGAAACCTCTGGAGCACGTTTCCTTTGGGATTTTTTAAAAATTCGTTCATGGGATGTGGGCGTCGCTGGCAAGGCCAGCATTCATTGCCCATCCCTAATTGCCCTTGAGAAAGTGGTGGTGAGCCGCCGCCTTGAACCGCTGCAGTCCGTCTGGTGAAGGTTCTCCCACAGTGTTGTTAGGAAGGGAGTTCCAGGATTTTGACCCAGCGACGATGAAGGAACGGCGATATATTTCCAAGTCGGGATGGTGTGTGACTTGGAGGGGAACGTGCAGGTGGTGTTGTTCCCATGTGCCTGCTGCTCTTGTCCTTCTAGGTGGTAGAGGTCGCGGGTTTGGGAGGTGCTGTCGAAGAAGCCTTGGCGAGTTGCTGCAGTGCATCCTGTGGATGGTACACACTGCAGCCACAGTGCGCCGGTGGTGAAGGGAGTGAATGCTTAGGGTGGTGGATGGGGTGCCAATCAAGCGGGCTGCTTTGTCCTGGATGGTGTTGAGCTTCTTGAGTGTTGTTGGAGCTGCACCCATCCAGGCAAGTGGAGAGTATTCCATCACACTCCTGACTTGTGCCTTGTAGATGGTGGAAAGGCTTTGAGGAGTCAGGAGGTGAGTCACTTGCCTCTGACCTGCTGTTGTAGCCACAGTATTTATATGGCTGGTCTAGTTAAGTTTCTGGTCAATGGTGACCCCCCAGGATGTTGATGGTGGGGGATTCAGCAATGGTAATGCCGTTGAATGTCAAAGGGAGGTGGTTAGACTCACTCTTGTTGGAGATGGTCATTGCCTGGCACTTGTCTGGCGCTTACTTGCCACTTATGAGCCCAAGCCTGGATGTTGTCCAGGTCTTGCTGCATGCGGGCTCGCACTGCTTCATTATTTGAGGGTTTGCGAGTGGAACTGAACACTGCAATCATCAGCGAACATCCCCATTTCTGACCTTATAATGGAGGGAAGGTCATTGATGAAGCAACTGAAGATGGTTGGGCCTAGGACATTGCCCTGAGGAACTCCTGCAACAATGTCCTGGGGCTGAAATGATTGGCCTCCAACAACCATTACCATCTTCCTTTGTGCTAGGTATGACTCCAGCCACTGGAGAGTTTTCCCCCTGATTCCCATTGACTTTAATTTTACTAGGGCTCCTTGGTGCCACACTCGGTCAAATGCTGCCTTGATGTCAAGGGAAGTCACTCTCACCTCACCTCTGGAATTCAGCTCTTTTGTCCATGTTTGGACCAAGACTGTAATGAGGTCTGGAGCCGAGTGGTCCTGGCGGAACCCAAATTGAGCATCGGTGAGCAGGTTATTGGTGAGTAAGTGCCGCTTGATAGCACTGTCGACGACACCTTCCATCACTTTGCTAATGATTGAGAGTAGACTGATGGGGCGGTAATTGGCCGGATTGGATTTGTCCTGCTTTTTGTGGACAGGGCATACCTGGGCAATTTTCCACATTGTCGGGTAGATGCCAGTGTTGTAGCTGTACTGGAACAGCTTGGCTAGAGGCGCAGCTAGTTCTGGAGCACAAGTCTTCAGCACAACAGCCGGGATGTTGTCGGGGCCCACAGCCTTTGCTGTATCCAGTGCACTCAGCCGTTTCTTGATATCACGTGGAGTGAATCGAATTGGCTGAAGACTGGCTTCTGTGATGGTGGGGATTTCGGGAGGAGGCCGAGATGGGTCATTCACTCGGCACTTCTGGCTGAAGATGGCTGCAAACGCTTCAGCCTTGTCTTTTGCACTCACGTGCTGGACTCCGCCATCATTGAGGATGGGGATGTTTACAGAGCCTCCTCCTCCCGTTAGTTGTTTAATTGTCCACCAGCATTCACGACTGGATGTGGCAGGACTGCAGAGCTTTGATCTGATCCGTTGGTTGTGGAATCGCTTAGCTCTGTCTATAGCATGTTGCTTCTGCTGTTTAGCATGCATGTAGTCCTGAGTTGTAGCTTCACCAGGTTGGCACCTCATTTTTAGGTATGCCTTGTGCTGCTCCTGGCATGCTCTTCTACACTCCCCATTGAACCAGGATTGTTCCCCTGCCTTGTTGGTAATGGTAGAGTGAGGAATATGCCGGACCATGAGGTTACAGATTGTGCTGGAATACAATTCTGCTGCTACTGATGGCCCACAGCACCTCTTGGATGCCCAGTTTTGTGTTGCTAGATCTGTTCTGAATCTATCCCATTTAGCACGGTGATAGTGCCGCCCAATACGTTGGATGGTGTCCTCAGTGCGAAGACGGGACTTCATCTCCACAAGGACTGTGTGATGGTCACTCTTACCAATAGTGTCATGGACAGATGCATTTGCTACAGGTAGATTGGTGAGGACAAGTAAGTTTTTCCCTTATGTTGGTTCGCTCACCACCTGCCGCAGGCCCAGTCTGGCAGCTATGTCCTTCAGGACTCGGCCAGCTTGGTCAGTAGTGGTGCTACCGAGCCACTCTTGGTGATGGACATTGAAGTCCCCCACCCAGAGTACATTTTGTGCCCATACTGCCCTCAGTACTTCCTCCAAGTGGTGCTCAGCATGGAGGAGGACTGATTCATCAGCTGAGGGAGGGCGGTGGGTGGTAATCAGCAGAAGGTTTCCATGCCCATGTTTGACCTGATGCCATGAGATTTCATGGGGTCCAAAGTCAATGTTGAGGACTCCCAGGGCCACTCCCTCCTGACTGTATATCATTGCATCACCACCTCTGGTCGGTCTGTCCTGCCGGTGGGACAGGACATACCCAGGGATGGTGATGGAAGAGTCTGGGACGTTGGCTGAAAGGTATGATTCTGTGAGTATGGCTATGTCAGGCTGTTGCTTGATTTTGGCACAAGTCCCCAGATGTTCGTGAGGAGGACTTTGCAGGGTCGACTGGGCTTGGTTTGCCTTTGTCGTGTTTGCCTAGTGGTCCATCCTGTTTTATTCTTATGACTTTTTTTAGCGAGATTTTACAACTGAGTGGCTTGCTCGGCCATTTCAGAGGGCAATTAAGAATCAACCACATTGTGGGTCTGGAGTCACATATAGGCCAGACCGGGTAAGGACGGCAGGTTTCCTTCCCTAAAGGACATTAGTGAACCAGATGGGTTTTTACGACAATCCGGTAGTTTCATGGCCACCATTACTGATACTGGTATTTTAATTCCAGATTTTTAAAATTTTAATAATTGAGTTTAAATTCCCCAGCTGCCGTGGCGGTATTTGAACTCATGACTCCGGTTTATCAGTCCATGCCTCTGAATTACTAGTCCAGTAACATAACCACCATGCTACCATATCCATTTCTTAGATGCCAGAAAAATGGGAGCAATCTTCTCAGTCCAGCTGGATACAATCCCGGGCCCGATAGGAGTTTAATTTGCTTTACACCCAGACACCATTCCACTTTCCTTCCATACATCAGATTGGAGAAGAGTAGAGCGCAGGTTATCACTTAATAAGGGCAGTGCTGAGGGAGCGCCGCACTGTCGGAGGGGCGGTGCTGAGGGAGCGCCGCACTGTCGGAGGGGCGGTGCTGAGGGAGCGCCGCACTGTCGGAGGGGCGGTGCTGAGGGAGCGCCGCACTGTCGGAGGGGCGGTGCTGAGGGAGCGCCGCACTGTCGGAGGGGCGGTGCTGAGGGAGCGCCGCACTGTCGGAGGGGCGGTGCTGAGGGAGCGCCGCACTGTCGGAGGGGCGGTGCTGAGGGAGCGCCGCACTGTCGGAGGGGCGGTGCTGTGGGAGCGCCGCACTGTCGGAGGGGCGGTGCTGAGGGAGCGCCGCACTGTCGGAGGGGCGGTGCTGAGGGAGCGCCGCACTGTCGGAGGGGCGGTGCTGAGGGAGCGCCGCACTGTCGGAGGGGCGGTGCTGAGGGAGCGCCGCACTGTCGGAGGGGCGGTGCTGTGGGAGCGCCGCACTGTCGGAGGGGCGGTGCTGAGGGAGCGCCGCACTGTCGGAGGGGCGGTGCTGAGGGAGCGCCGCACTGTCGGAGGGGCGGTGCTGAGGGAGCGCCGCACTTTCGGAGGGGCGGTGCTGTGGGAGCGCCGCACTGTCGGAGGGGCGGTGCTGAGGGAGCGCCGCACTGTCGGAGGGGCGGTGCTGTGGGAGCGCCGCACTGTCGGAGGGGCGGTGCTGAGGGAGCGCCGCACTGTCGGAGGGGCGGTGCTGTGGGAGCGCCGCACTGTCGGAGGGGCGGTGCTGTGGGAGCGCCGCACTGTCGGAGGGGCGGTGCTGTGGGAGCGCCGCACTGTCGGAGGGGCGGTGCTGTGGGAGCGCCGCACTGTCGGAGGGGCGGTGCTGTGGGAGCGCCGCACTGTCGGAGGGGCGGTGCTGTGGGAGCGCCGCACTGTCGGAGGGTCAGTGCTGAGGGAATGCTGAACTGTCGGAGGTGCCGTCTTTCAGATGGGATTTTAAGCAGAGTCTGTCCTCTCATGTGGACGTAAAAGACCTCGTGGCAATATTTTGAAGAAGAGCTGGGGAATTCTCCACGGTGTCCTGGGTCAATATTTATCCCTCAACCAACACATCACTAAAACAGATGATCTGCTCATTATCACATTGTTGTTTGTGTGATCTTGCTGTGCACAAATTGGCTGCCGCATTTCCCACATTACAACAGTGACGACGTTTTTTTTAAAAATGTACCTCATTGGCTGTAAAGCGCTTTGGGACGTCCTGAGGCCGTGAAAGACGCTATAGAAATGCAAGTTCGTTCTTTCTTGATTGCTTTTGAAGTGCAGTTACTGTTATGTCGGCAAATGTGGCAGGCACTTTGGGCACAGCAAGCTCCCACAAACGGAAAATGAGTAAATGTCCAGTTAATCTATTTTGGTGGTGTTGGCCAGGACTCTAACAGAACTCTCTGCTCCTGTTTGAACTGTACCACCAGATCTTTTACATTCACTTGAGCCACTGGAACAGGCAGACTGGGTTTTATGCCTCATCTGAAAGACAGCGCAGCACACCCCAAGTACTGCACTGGTGTCAGTCCAGATTGTGGGCTCCAGTCCTAGATTGTGGCCTTCTCCGCCAGAGGCTGAGAGCTGAGCCACTGTGGCGTCATTTCACTTCGACACTGATCTTTTGCAAGCCGTTGCACAGCGTGAAACTCCCTGCCTGATGGGACCTCTTATTTTGCGATAGATCAGTGAAGCTGGTTACACAGGCTCAGACCTGGGTGGGGCCCCTGGGGTAGAGGGACTGCTTTATGCTTTGCCGTGCTCCTCTCTAATTGGTGCAAAATTGATCCTGGTGACTATTAAATCAAAATGTAGGTTCAAGGGTGAAACTCGGCTAGTCTGCTGGCGTAGTGAATAGAGTGTTGCTGTGGTGAGTGTTACAGCAATGACCCAGCTGCTGCAGTCCCATTGGCAGGGCCCTGCTGCCACCTTCTCGGCCTAATAGAAGTGCTGCCCTGGACTGGGCATAGAGGGACAGCTCATGCTTCCAGGCAGATCCTGTTTTCTCCTGTCTGTGTGTGGCTTGAGGTGCTGCAAAGAGTGTTCCAACATGCAGGAGTTGCCATATTCTCTGTACTCTGTTCTGGAGAGGTAATTGATCTTATTCACTGCAGATGATTACAGATTGCTGCTGGGCTGAGAGATGCTGTCACTCGGATAAAAGTGCTGTGATTGAGCTATCTTAACCCCAGTCACATGTTCATTACTTTTAATTACCATTCTGCTTAAATTAGCTTCGCTCAGTTTGAGGTTTGCATTGATTTCTGTTTCATATTCCAATAGTTTTCCTGAAAAAGAGAAGAATAAAACTGTGTCTCCTTCATATTGCAAGTTATATAGAAACCATTTTAGAGCATGCATTTTCTGTGACTTGACAGATGTGTACGTATTTGTAATATGGTTAATGAAAAGGAAGAGCGGTATTTTGTCTGGAGAAATTGTATCTTATTTCCAGGTGCTGAGCCCCACTTATAAACAGCGAAACGAAGACTTCCACAAACTGTTCAAAAAGCTGCCGGATTCAGAACGCCTGATTGTGGGTAAGGCGGATTGTGGGTAATACCGAGGGTGGGTGGGGTATTGGTGAGAGTCACAGTTGGTTTTAATTGGGAACGATGAGCCACTGTGTTGACATCAGAAATACTTGTTCTGACTGGAGCACATACGTACAGGCTGGTGCTGAGGGTAATGGTACAGGCTGGTGTGGTCTGTAGGACTACAGATACAGGCTGGTGCTAACCCCATTGGTTCAGATTAGGGCTGGTGCAGATTGTTTGGGCACAGGTACAGCCTGGATGTGGGACATGTGCAGAGTATGATATAGCATGTGTTTTAATTGGGTTTCATGAAGGGGGAGAGATGTTGGAACAGGGGTTTGAAATTCTTCTGTGCGCTTTGTTTTAATACACAGTTCAATGGGTCTGCATCAAATTCCATTTTGCATCAGTCCTTCTGATCTCCATTGACCTCAGTTTTGCTCGAGCTCCTTGGTACGTACCTGGTTGAATGCTGCCTTAATATCGGCGGAAGCTACTCTCACCCCTTCTCTGACATTCAGCTCTTGTGTCTGGTGTAAATCAAGGCTCTGGTGTGACATGGAGCCAAGCGATTCTGCTGGAACCCAAAATGAATGAAGGCCTTAGTCATATTTGCTGTTACCAGCCCACAGGTTATCAGACACATTGAATTCACCTTGCCATGATTGGATTTGAACTCATGATTTCTCATGGTCTCCAATAACTGACTCTATCCACCTGTCTAATCGTGGTTCCCAATAACTGACTCTATCCTCCTGTCTAATCATGGTCCCCAATAACTGACTCTATCTTCCTGTCTAATCATGGTCCCCAATAACTGACTCTATCCACCTGTCTAATCATGGTCTCCAATAACACAACTCTATCCACCTGTCTAATCATGGTCCCCAATAACTGACTCTATCCTCCTGTCTAATTATGGTCTCCAGTAACTGACTCGATCCACCTGTCTAATCATGGTCCCCAATAACTGACTCTATCCACCTGTCTAATCATGGTCCCCAATAACTGACTCTATCCTCCTGTCTAATTATGGTCTCCAGTAACTGACTCTATCCACCTGTCTAATCATGGTCCCCAATAACACAACTCGATCCACCTGTCTAATCATGGTCTCCAATAACTGACTCTATCCACCTGTCTAATCATGGTCCCCAATAACTGACTCTATCCACCTGTCTAATCATGGTCTCCAGTAACTGACTCTATCCACCTGTCTAATCATGGTCTCCAATAACTGACTCTATCCACCTGTCTAATCATGGTCCCCAATAACTGACTCTATCCACCTGTCTAATCATGGTCCCCAATAACTGACTCTATCCACCTGTCTAATCATGGTCCCCAATAACTGACTCTATCTTCCTGTCTAATCATGGTCTCCAGTAACTGACTCTATCCACCTGTCTAATCATGGTCCCCAATAACACAACTCGATCCACCTGTCTAATCATGGTCCCCAATAACTGACTCTATCCACCTGTCTAATCATGGTCTCCAGTAACTGACTCTATCCACCTGTCTAATCATGGTCTCCAATAACTGACTCTATCCACCTGTCTAATCATGGTCCCCAATAACTGACTCTATCCACCTGTCTAATCATGGTCCCCAATAACTGACTCTATCTTCCTGTCTAATCATGGTCTCCAGTAACTGACTCTATCCACCTGTCTAATCATGGTCCCCAGTAACTGACTCTATCTTCCTGTCTAATCATGGTCTCCAGTAACTGACTCTATCCACCTGTCTAATCATGGTCCCCAATAACACAACTCGATCCACCTGTCTAATCATGGTCCCCAATAACTGACTCTATCCACCTGTCTAATCATGGTCCCCAATAACATGATTCCATCCTCCTGTCTAATCATGGTCCCCAATAACTGACTCTATCCACCTGTCTAATCATGGTCTCCAGTAACTGACTCTATCCACCTGTCTAATCATGGTCCCCAATAACTGACTCTATCCTCCTGTCTAATCATGGTCCCCAATAACTGACTCTATCCTCCTGTCTAATCATGGTCTCCAGTAACTGACTCTATCCACCTGTCTAATCATGGTCCCCAATAACTGACTCTATCCACCTGTCTAATCATGGTCCCCAATAACACAACTCGATCCACCTGTCTAATCATGGTCCCCAATAACTGACTCTATCCACCTGTCTAATCATGGTCCCCAATAACATGATTCCATCCTCCTGTCTAATCATGGTCCCCAATAACTGACTCTATCCACCTGTCTAATCATGGTCTCCAGTAACTGACTCTATCCACCTGTCTAATCATGGTCCCCAATAACACAACTCGAGCCACCTGTCTAATCATGGTCCCCAATAACTGACTCTATCCTCCTGTCTAATCATGGTCCCCAATAACTGACTCTATCCACCTGTCTAATCATGGTCCCCAATAACATGATTCCATCCTCCTGTCTAATCATGGTCCCCAATAACTGACTCTATCCACCTGTCTAATCATGGTCTCCAGTAACTGACTCTATCCACCTGTCTAATCATGGTCCCCAATAACACAACTCGATCCACCTGTCTAATCATGGTCCCCAATAACTGACTCTATCCTCCTGTCTAATCATGGTCCCCAATAACTGACTCTATCCACCTGTCTAATCATGGTCCCCAATAACACAACTCGATCCACCTGTCTAATCATGGTCCCCAATAACTGACTCTATCCACCTGTCTAATCATGGTCTCCAATAACTGACTCTATCCACCTGTCTAATCATGGTCCCCAATAACTGACTCTATCCTCCTGTCTAATCATGGTCCCCAATAACTGACTCTATCCACCTGTCTAATCATGGTCCCCAATAACTGACTCTATCCTCCTGTCTAATCATGGTCCCCAATAACTGACTCTATCCACCTGTCTAATCATGGTCCCCAATAACATGATTCCATCCTCCTGTCTAATCATGGTCCCCAATAACTGACTCTATCCACCTGTCTAATCATGGTCTCCAGTAACTGACTCTATCCACCTGTCTAATCATGGTCCCCAATAACACAACTCGATCCACCTGTCTAATCATGGTCCCCAATAACTGACTCTATCCACCTGTCTAATCATGGTCTCCAATAACTGACTCTATCCACCTGTCTAATCATGGTCCCCAATAACTGACTCTATCCACCTGTCTAATCATGGTCTCCAATAACTGACTCTATCCACCTGTCTAATCATGGTCCCCAATAACTGACTCTATCCTCCTGTCTAATCATGGTCTCCAATAACTGACTCTATCCACCTGTCTAATCATGGTCCCCAATAACATGATTCCATCCTCCTGTCTAATCATGGTCTCCAATAACTGACTCTATCCACCTGTCTAATCATGGCCCCAATAACTGACTCTATCCACCTGTCTAATCATGGTCTCCAGTAACTGACTCTATCCACCTGTCTAATCATGGTCCCCAATAACTGACTCTATCCACCTGTCTAATCATGGCCCCAATAACTGACTCTATCCTCCTGTCTAATCATGGTCTCCAGTAACTGACTCTATCCACCTGTCTAATCATGGTCCCCAATAACTGACTCTATCCTCCTGTCTAATCATGGTCCCCAATAACTGACTCTATCCTCCTGTCTAATCATGGTCCCCAATAACTGACTCTATCCTCCTGTCTAATCATGGTCCCCAATAACTGACTCTATCCACCTGTCTAATCATGGTCTCCAGTAACTGACTCTATCCACCTGTCTAATCATGGTCCCCAATAACTGACTCTATCCACCTGTCTAATCATGGTCCCCAATAACTGACTCTATCCACCTGTCTAATCATGGCCCCAATAACTGACTCTATCCTCCTGTCTAATCATGGTCCCCAATAACTGACTCTATCCACCTGTCTAATCATGGTCCCCAATAACACAACTCGATCCACCTGTCTAATCATGGTCTCCAATAACTGACTCTATCCACCTGTCTAATCATGGTCCCCAATAACACAACTCGATCCACCTGTCTAATCATGGTCCCCAGTAACTGACTCTATCCTCCTGTCTAATCATGGTCCCCAATAACTGACTCTATCCACCTGTCTAATCATGGTCCCCAATAACTGACTCTATCCACCTGTCTAATCATGGTCCCCAGTAACTGACTCTATCCACCTGTCTAATCATGGTCCCCAATAACTGACTCTATCCACCTGTCTAATCATGGTCCCCAATAACTGACTCTATCCACCTGTCTAATCATGGTCTGCAGTAACTGACTCTATCCACCTGTCTAATCATGGTCCCCAATAACACAACTCGATCCACCTGTCTAATCATGGTCCCCAATAACTGACTCTATCCACCTGTCTAATCATGGTCTGCAGTAACTGACTCTATCCACCTGTCTAATCATGGTCCCCAATAACTGACTCTATCCACCTGTCTAATCATGGTCCCCAATAACTGACTCTATCCACCTGTCTAATCATGGTCCCCAATAACTGACTCTATCCACCTGTCTAATCATGGTCTGCAGTAACTGACTCTATCCACCTGTCTAATCATGGTCCCCAGTAACTGACTCTATCCTCCTGTCTAATCATGGTCCCCAATAACTGACTCTATCCACCTGTCTAATCATGGTCTCCAGTAACTGACTCTATCCACCTGTCTAATCATGGTCTCCAATAACACAACTCTATCCACCTGTCTAATCATGGTCTCCAGTAACTGACTCTATCCTCCTGTCTAATCATGGTCCCCAATAACTGACTCTATCCTCCTGTCTAATCATGGTCCCCAATAACTGACTCTATCCACCTGTCTAATCATGGTCCCCAATAACTGACTCTATCCTCCTGTCTAATCATGGTCCCCAATAACTGACTCTATCCACCTGTCTAATCATGGTCTCCAGTAACTGACTCTATCCACCTGTCTAATCATGGTCTCCAGTAACTGACTCTATCCACCTGTCTAATCATGGTCCCCAATAACTGACTCTATCCTCCTGTCTAATCATGGTCTCCAGTAACTGACTCTATCCACCTGTCTAATCATGGTCTCCAGTAACTGACTCTATCCACCTGTCTAATCATGGTCTCCAATAACACAACTCTATCCTCCTGTCTAATCATGGTCCCCAATAACTGACTCTATCCACCTGTCTAATCATGGTCTCCAGTAACTGACTCTATCCACCTGTCTAATCATGGTCTCCAGTAACTGACTCTCTCCACCTGTCTAATCATGGTCCCCAATAACTGACTCTATCCACCTGTCTAATCATGGTCTCCAGTAACTGACTCTATCCACCTGTCTAATCATGGTCTCCAATAACACAACTCTATCCACCTGTCTAATCATGGTCCCCAATAACTGACTCTATCCACCTGTCTAATCATGGTCCCCAATAACTGACTCTATCCACCTGTCTAATCATGGTCCCCAATAACTGACTCTATCCACCTGTCTAATCATGGTCCCCAGTAACTGACTCTATCCTCCTGTCTAATCATGGTCCCCAATAACTGACTCTATCCTCCTGTCTAATCATGGTCCCCAGTAACTGACTCTATCCACCTGTCTAATCATGGTCCCCAATAACTGACTCTATCCACCTGTCTAATCATGGTCTCCAATAACACAACTCTATCCACCTGTCTAATCATGGTCCCCAGTAACTGACTCTATCCACCTGTCTAATCATGGTCCCCAATAACTGACTCTATCCACCTGTCTAATCATGGTCCCCAATAACTGACTCTATCCACCTGTCTAATCATGGTCCCCAATAACTGACTCTATCCACCTGTCTAATCATGGTCCCCAATAACTGACTCTATCCACCTGTCTAATCATGGTCCCCAATAACTGACTCTATCCACCTGTCTAATCATGGTCCCCATTAACTGACTCTATCCACCTGTCTAATCATGGTCCCCAATAACTGACTCTATCCACCTGTCTAATCATGGTCCCCAATAACTGACTCTATCCACCTGTCTAATCATGGTCCCCAATAACTGACTCTATCCACCTGTCTAATCATGGTCCCCAATAACTGACTCTATCCACCTGTCTAATCATGGTCTCCAGTAACTGACTCTATCCTCCTGTCCAATCATGGTCCCCAATAACTGACTCTATCCACCTGTCTAATCATGGTCCCCAATAACTGACTCTATCCACCTGTCTAATCATGGTCCCCAATAACTGACTCTATCCACCTGTCTAATCATGGTCTCCAGTAACTGACTCTATCCACCTGTCTAATCATGGTCCCCAATAACTGACTCTATCCTCCTGTCTAATTGTGGTCCCCAATAACATGACTCTTCTACCTTTCCAGACTATTCCTGTGCTCTGCAGCGAGATATCCTTCTCCAGGGACGGATCTACATCTCAGAAAACTGGGTTTGTTTCTACAGCAACATCTTCCGCTGGGAGACTTTGGTGAGTGTCACTGATTGGTTAAAATCCTGAAGGGGAAATTGAACTCCCAAAGAGCTGTGGTGGGAGACTGGATTTGTTTTGAGAGCTCTGCCTCGTTAAATGCGTGTGGCGAGCTGCTCGCCCGGATCAATTTCACTTGGCCTGGAGAAAGGCAGGTCATAGGAGAAGGAGGAGACCATTAAGCCCTCGAGCCGTCTCCGCCATTCAATTAGACCGTGGCTGACCTACATGTCAACTCCATTTATGCGCCTTTGTTTCATATCACTTGATACACTTGCCCAACAAAAATCTATTGGTCTCAGCCTTGAAAGCTCCAATTGTCCCAGCATCCCCAGCCTTTTGGGAAAGCAAGTTTCCGATTTCTACTACCCTTGTATGAAAAAGTGCTTCCTGAATCCCTCCTAAATAACCTGGTCTAATCTTAAGATTATGTCCCCTATTCCCCCCGCCAGAGGAAATAGTTTCTCTGTATTGAATCCTTTTAACGTTGTAAACACCTTGATCGGATCGCCCCTCAATCTTCTAAACTCAAGGGAATACAAGCCAGGTTTATGCAACCTGTCCTCATAATTTAACCCTGTAAACCCCGGTATCATTCTGGTAAATCTATGCTGCACTCCCTCCAAGGCCAGTATATCCTTCCTGAGGTGTGATGCCCATTGTTTCCAGATGGGGTCTAACCAGAGTTCTATACAACTGAAGCATGAATTCCTCCCCTTTATCGCCAGGGGGCTGGAATACAAAGGACAATATTCCATTAGCTTTAAATCATTTGTGTACTTGGACCCCCCCCCCCTCTTTGTGTTGTCCTCACAGCTTACTTTCCCACCTAGCTTTGTATCGTCAGCAAACTTGGATACATTACACTCGGTCCCTTCATCTAAGTCATTGATATATATTGTAAACAGCTGAGGCCCAAGCACTGATCCTTGCGGCACCCCACTAGTTACAACCTGCCTACCTGAAAATGACTCATTTATTCCTACTCTCTGTTTTCTGTCCGTTAACCAATCCTCAATTCACGCTATAATGTGACCCCCAATCCCATGAGCCCTAATCTTGTATAACAACCTCTTCTGTAGCAACTTATCGAATGCCTTTTGAAAATCCGAGAACACCCAAATCACATTGAACACCGATGATATGGAGCTTGTGATTTTCAAATAAAACTGTTGGACTATAACCTGGTGTTGTAAGACTCCTTACATTGAACACCAACATTTAATAGATTCTCATCATTTAAAAAATATTCTGTGATGTTCCCCAGGGGTCAGTATTAGGATCAATGCTCTTTTTGATATATATTAATGACCTGGACTTGGGTATAGAGGGTATAATTTCAAAGTTTGCAGAGGACATGAAACTCGGAAATGTGGTAAACAGTGAGGAGGATAGTAACAGACTTCAGGAGGACAGAGACAGACTGGTGAAATGGGCAGACACATGGCAGATGAAATTTAACGCAGAGAAATGATTTATGAAGGTTTAGTATAACTTTCTTGCTTTGTACTTTATACCTCTGTTTATAAAGCCAAGGATCCCATATGCTCTTTTAACAGCCTTCTCAACTTGTCCTGCCACCTTCAAAGACTTGTGTACGTATACCCCCAGGTCTCTCTGTTCCTGCACTCCTTTTAAAATTGCACCATTTAATTTATATTGCTGCTCCTCATTCTTCCTGCCAAAATGCATCACTTCACATTTCTCTGAGTTAAATTTCATCTGCCATGTGTCAGCCCATTTCCACATTATTCTTCCCCACAGATTGCTCTTCAGTTCAAGGACATTACGGGCATCACAAAGGAGAAGACAGCAAAGCTCATTCCCAACGCCATTCAGATTTGCACAGATAATGAAAGGGTAAGTTATGGAGTAAAGAGCTGGTGAATCGGACTGGGGCTCGGGCTCTGCTCCTGGTCCAACACGCCTCAATGTACAATCTGAGTTTCCTGCAGGATGATATTTGATCACTGTTCAATGTTGCTTTAGAGCCTCACCTCAGCCACCTTTCCAGTAAGGTACAGTAGCCTAGTGGTTATACTTCTGGATTAAGAAACCAGAGGGTTATGAGTTCGATGTCCATCATGCAAAGTTGTGAAGATGAATTCTGGTAATTCATGGGGTGGCATCAGAAAATTACCTTGAAATCTCTGGATTGTTGTAAAAACCCAACTTGGGTCACTGATGTCCTGCAGGGAAGGGAAGCTGCCACTTCCTGCACAGTTTGGCCTACATCTGACTCCAGTTCCACACTGTATGGTTGGCTCTTAATGCCCTCATGAATGGGCAGTACATCCTGCCTCACCAGTGTCACCCATACCCCCAGAAGAAAAAAATTGTGAATATAATAAAGGTAAAAATGGTGAAAGCTATAAATATATAGCAGGGGAGTCGACATCTAGAGAAAATACAGGTTAATGTTTCAAGTGGGTATTTCATTAGATTGGAATACCATATCACTGGCATAATACAGACTCCTTTCACTGAGGCTAACCTCAATGCCCTAACTGTATAAATATATTTCTTTCTCATGCAGCACTTTTTCACATCGCTTGGAGCTCGAGATCGGAGTTACCTGATGATATTCCGACTGTGGCAGAATGCACTCATGGAAAAGGTCGGAATTCACCCCACAATATGTAAAAGGAATTGATTTAAAGCACCTCTTATAGTCTGGAATGCAGTGATTTCTCTTGTTTTTTAAGGAAGAGAAGTTAAAGGCTCTCCCAATAACTCAGAGCTAAAATCACAGTCTCTGAGCCACAAAGACCAGGAGGGTCCCAAGATCCATCCTGATCTCAGCTTTGATAGTGTTAAAGGTGATATATTTACCTTCTGGGAGGATAAAAATCAGCCAGGGTTCCTGCTCCTGATCACTGTCCAGTGACCCCTGGGTTAGAGAGAGGGGAAATCAGCCAGGGTTCCTGCTCCTGATCACTGTCCAGTGACCCCTGGGTTAGAAAGAGGGGAAATCAGCCAGGGTTCCTGCTCCTGATCACTGTCCAGTGACCCCTGGGTTAGAGAGAGGGGAAAATCGGCCAGGGTTCCTGCTCCTGATCACTGTCCAGTGACCCCTGGGTTAGAGAGAGGGGAAATCAGCCAGGGTTCCTGCTCCTGATCACTGTCCAGTGACCCCTGGGTTAGAGAGGGGGGAAATCGGCCAGGGTTCCTGCTCCAGATCACTGTCCAGTGACCCCTGGGTTAGAAAGAGGGGAAATCAGCCAGGGTTCCTGCTCCTGATCACTGTCCAGTGACCCCTGGGTTAGAGAGGGGGGAAATCAGCCAGGGTTCCTGCTCCTGATCACTGTCCAGTGACCCCTGGGTTAGAGAGGGGGGAAATCGGCCAGGGTTCCTGCTCCAGATCACTGTCCAGTGACCCCTGGGTTAGAAAGAGGGGAAATCAGCCAGGGTTCCTGCTCCTGATCACTGTCCAGTGACCCCTGGGTTAGAGAGAGGGGAAAATCGGCCAGGGTTCCTGCTCCCGATCACTGTCCAGTGACCCCTGGGTTAGAGAGAGGGGGAAATCAGCCAGGGTTCCTGCTCCTGATCATTGTCCAGTGACCCCTGGGTCAGAGAGAGGGGAAATCAGCCAGGGTTCCTGCTCCTGATCACTGTCCAGTGACCCCTGGGTTAGAGAGAGGGGAAATCAGCCAGGGTTCCTGCTCCTGATCACTGTTCAGCGACCCCCGTCTGGAGGAGGTTTGCTTGTTGATCCGATATGTGGAGAGGATTGGGCTCAGCTGTGATGCTCTTCATGGTTGACTAGTCTGGCTCTCACACGAGGAATG
Source organism: Heptranchias perlo (assembly GCF_035084215.1). Classification (NCBI taxonomy): domain Eukaryota; kingdom Metazoa; phylum Chordata; class Chondrichthyes; order Hexanchiformes; family Hexanchidae; genus Heptranchias; species Heptranchias perlo. The sequence goes on from NW_027139464.1 coordinate 106,998, forward strand.
GTGGGAGAGTCTAGGACAAGGGGACGTAGCCTTATAATCAGAGCCAGGCCATTCAGGAGAGAAGATAGGAAACACTTTTTCAAGCAAAGGATGGTCGAAGTGTGGAACTCTGTCTCTCAAAAAAGCAGTGGAGCCTAGCTCAATTAATCATTTTAAATTTGAGATTGAGAGATTTCTGCTAGCCACGGATATTAAGGGATATGGAGCCAATGCGGATGGATGGAGTTAGGATGCAGATCAGCCATGATCTCATTGATGGCGGAACAGGCTCAGTGGGGCTGAATGGTGTACTCCTATTCCTGTGTTCCTGTGGCCACTTGGGTGAAATCACTGGGAGGCTGTGGAACCCGACCCCAGCAACAGCGTGTGTTTACCAGGGAGAAGGGGGAAAAAGTAGGGGTTTCCCCAAATTTTTCAACATCTTATTCAATGCTGTTGTTCCTGCCAATCAGAGCTACTGGTACTAAGTGGGTGTGCAGTGACACTGGAATTCCTTATCTATACCCGTTTCACACAATGTGAAGCACTATACGGAACAGCTTTGTCTGTGTATTCCCTGTGGTCGCAGGAATGTTGCTCCTACCCCAATATTTTTAATACCTGCTGCTTCCTTCCTTCCGGAGCCATTTCCCGGTTGACTTGTACCCAGTTTACAGGGAGTGTGGTGAGATGCAGTGCTGAAGGACTCGTTAATTCCGTGTCAGCTCTAACTGGGAAAGAAGGGGTGCTGTTTCTAGTGTGTATCTCACTATCTTCACTTCTCTTCACAGCCTCTTTCTAACCGTGAGCTTTGGCACATTGTTCACCAGTGTTATGGCACTGAACTTGGCCTCACCAGTGACGATGATGACTACATGCATCCAAACAACGAGTTCAATGGGAAGGGGTATGTGCAGCACGGTGGGAGCAGCGCGCGGCCGACGGTGGGAGCAGCGCGCGGCCGACGGTGGGAGCAGCGCGTTGCCCTGAATATGAAAGAAATCAGTACTGATTCCTGAGCTTCCAAAACCGCATTAACAGCCCAGTTGCATTTTTGAAGGGCTCTTGTGTGCAATCCCAAGATTTTTTTTTAAATTGGTCATCATCTAGGTGTCAGCCATGGCTCAGTATGTAGCACTTTCACCTCTGAGTCAGAGAGTCATAGGTTCAAGTCCCACTCGAGACTTGAGCACACAATCTAGACCGACACTCCAGTGCAGTACTGAGGGAGTGCTGTACCGTCGGAGGTGCCGTCTTTCGGATGAGATGTTAAATCGAGGCCCCGTCTGCCCCCTCAGGTGGACATAAAAGATCCCATGACACTATTGGAAGAAGAGCAGGGGGAGTTCTCCCCGGTGTCCTGGGGCCAATATTTATCCCATAACCAACATCACTAAAAAACAGATTATCTGGTCATTATCATATTGTTGTTTGTGGGATCTTGCTGTGCGCAAATTGGCTGCCACGTTTCCTACATTACAATAGCGACTACACTTCAAAAGTACTTTGTTGACTGTAAAGCGCTTTGGGATGTTCTGAGATGGTAAAAGGCATTATATAAATGGGAGTCTTTAGTTTTTTTTTATTTTGACCGCATTATTTTGTGCTGGCCTCCCCCATCCAGTTTTCTGCTTCTCACCTGTCCTTGACACATTTGTTGCATCAAAATCTGCAGCTTCCCTGTCCCTGGTGCTTGGAGATCTGTGCAGTTTTTTCATATAAAAACACAGAGCATTTCTTAAAGTTGTCAGTGGCCAATAACCAAGGCTGTGGCTACCCCAGTAGAATGGTGTCTCCTTCCTACAGCCCTCTGTGTGGCAGCTCCATCCCAGCTCATGAGGCAGTGCAGTCATTGGAAATAAAACAAGCAACTTCGGGCAAAACTCCCAAAGAAATAAAAGGGAAGAGAAACATAAAAAATGACAGCAGTAAATGGAATAAAATGCTGCAGGAAGAAACAACACTGGAGAGATTGATGGCCCTGACACCTGTTATGGTTCAGCCATTGCCTGATCCCTCTCTGCTATGCCTTGTGGAGGTTTAGGACATTACTTGGGATATGGATATTGCACTGCTCGCAATGAGTGTGTCTCATGTTAAGTCTGATGTGTGTTGGCAGGATTGGTGAGGAGCTGGATGCTATGGAAATGAATGACACGTCTTCACGGAGCAGTGTTGAAATGAAGCTGAACTCCAGCCCTCAGACTGATCACCAGTCTTGTCTAACTGTTGTGGATGGCACGGATACCGTCCCTTTGGTAATTCTGCTGTGTTTCTCATTATGAAATGGTCACTGATGATCTGGGTGCTGCTCAGGGAAAAAGTGTGTTGCTTCAGACTGCATATGACGTTTGTCATTGTCTAGAACTTGGACCATTCCTCCTCGTGTGTATTTTCTTGCTATCATTAAGTTTTTTTTATTCCCTGTGTCTATTGAATTGGTACAAGAGATAAAGACATGATAGTGGCATATACAATTAAGGGATGGTGGCCACATAGATAGATGATTGGAGGGCAGAAAGCAACTGATAGTGGTTAAAATAAGTTTTTGGACTGGAAAGTTGGTGAATGGTGTTTCACAGGGGTCTGTCTTGAGGTGTAATCCTTGGGGGACTCTGGAGGTGTCACTGCCAGAAAGGATAGAGAAGCCATTCCTGGAGACGTATCTACATCCAGATAGGTAGGACTGAAGCCACACAAGGGTAGGCCCATGGAGCTGGGCGTTGGAGGAGAATGCTGTGGAGAGGTTGAGGAGGGATGATGCATCACTATCACGATCAGAAGCTCTTGTTCAGAGGGAAGCTGGGTTGGATGGGTTAAAAGAGGGAGTATCGAGAGAGGTGGGCATGTAGCTGGGAGATGATGTCACATTGAAGGACGTTAGAAAGGAAAGGGAGGTTGGAGAAAGGATAGAAGGGTCTACGGGGGATGGCGGTTTGAGGAGGGAGTAGTAATGGCAGCTTTGAAGGGTAGAGGAACAGTGCCTGAGGAGGGAATCATTTACAGTGTCGGCTAGTATGGCGACCAGGAAAGAGAGTTAGCTGTTGAAGAGTTGAGTGCGGAGAGGATCAAAGGAGCAGAAAATGGGTATCATGAAGAGGGGAGATGGGGGAGAAACTTCTGAAAGACAACTAACAAAGAGGAGACATCTGTGCTCTGTTTTACCAAATTTCTAGTGTCTGAACCAGTCTATCACCCAGTGGACAGTAGTGATCCCTGTAGTTCTATCTTGATGCCAACCATAGCTCATTGTATCAATTTAATTTAGCTCGATACTCAGTAGTGTATCTGATTTTGGTTCATAGGCCTTGGATTGATCGCTCGAGTGTGAAATATTAAGTGGTTTGAAATCCTAGAGCTCGGGAATAGACAAATTTCTTCAAAACCTTTACTTACGTTGTTGATTCCAAAGTTGCACCCATTGACTAGAACTCTGCACCACTTGGTGAACAAATGGAAATTGTTCATTTCCATTTTCCAATCCAATTTCCAATGGTAATGCTGATAAAATAAGCAGTGTTTGGACAAATTATTGGGTTGAGACCAATAATAGCAATCCTCAACTAGGAATCAGATTCCAGCTCCCTGGGGGAGGGGGGAAGAGATCGAGGCCATGAGGAGACCAAGTATGATATCACCTGTCTAACTTGTTGCTGTTGGGATTATTCCTGTGCTCTGATGCTTTTCTCCTCCCTCTTTAGTTCAGTGAACAGCCTATAGCTGCAGTAGAATGTGAAGTTCAGGCTGCAAGCAGCCAGGAAGTAACTCTGGTCACCGAGCAGCCAACACCTCCGTTATCAGGAAACCTGTCGTCTTTGGACTTCATTGATGATGACATTCCTACAGACCTCAGTGACTCATCAGAAACTCAGGATGATGGTACATAAAGGGGAAAGTAAATGCGCAGCCACAGAATGGAGAAAGCACTGGGGCTGCATTCTGAGGCCGAAGCCTAACAATATTACAGGAGACCCTGGCGTCTTGTGGCAGCTCCCTGATTTCCCCATGTTCCTGGCAAAATTTGCAGCGATGCATTGGGGCAGTCTGTCTGCAATATCAGCTGTTAAGAGCTGGAATAAAGGATCCTCAATCCTCCCAAATTGATTGGAAGAATTGTAAAGTGTACATATTAACCTGGGCTGTGTAATCTGGGAGGCAAGCAGTTGCTTAGAAGGAGAGGTCAAGGTTAGATGGTTGTGCAGAGGGTAGGTGTAGACGAGGAGAGGGGGTGAAGGTAGTGCTGAGACCACTTGTTCGCTGGTCAGTTTTCCTCTGCTGATGCTGGAGGTATAGAGTGGGGCTGCGACAAGTTGTTTCATCACAGGAAGCCATTTGGCCCATCGCGTTCATTCTGTCGATAGCTCTATAGTAGAGTTCAGTACTCAAGTTTCAATTCCTGCACCCTTTTAATATTTTTCTCCTTTCAAAGGTTAGCTAACTCTCTTTTAAACGTTTGATTGAACCAACGTCAGTAGCTATCTACGGTAATGTATTTAATATTCTTATGACCCTTTATGTGAAAAAAGTCCGTCTAAATCTCTAGCAGTAATCCTGAGGTGATATCTTTTGTTACAATTCACAGACAAGTGGGAATTATTTTTCACTGTTTACCATCCTAAACATTTTCATAATTTTGAACACTTCTATTAGATCGCCCCTTAACATAATAACATAAGAAATAGGAGCAGGAGCAGGAGTAGGCCATACGGCTCCTCTAGCCTGCTCCGCCATTCAATCAGATCATGGCTGATCTTCGACCTCAACTCCACTTTCCCGCCCAACCCCCATATGCCTTGATTCCCTTAGTGTCCAAAAAACCTTCTCTGTTCTAGGAAATACAGCCCTAGTTTTTTAAATTAGTTGTCATCGCTGTATCCCTCCATCCTTGGTGTTATCCCAGTGAAACTATGTTGCATGTTTTCCATCACTGCATTGTCCTTTCTGCAACTGGTGCCTAAAACTACACAGTGCTCCCAACTGTGGCGTAAAGCCTGGTACAGATCCATTGTCACCTCTGTGCTTTTGTATTCACTGCTCCTATACATAAAGAATGTGCATTTCTATAGCACTTTTCACCATGTCAGGACGTCCCAAAGCGCTTTACAGCCAATGAAGTTCTTTTTTTTTTAAGTGTGGTCTCTGTTGTAATGTGGGAAATGCGGCAGCCAATTTGCACACAGCAAGATCCTGCAAACAGCAATGTGATAATGACCAGATAATCTATTTTTAATTATGTCAGTTAAGGGATAAATATTGTCCAGGACACCGGGGAGAACTCCCCGGCTCTTCTTCCAATAGTGCCATGGGATCTTTTACGTCCGCCCGATAAAACTCTGGAATCCATTTGCTCCTTCTGTGGATTTTTCCACCTGCAGAACTGCAGGTTTAGGTTAGGGTTAAAGATGTGTGTATCTTCTCCCCGAAATCTCTCTCTCCCTCCACTGCTTTGAAAATTTTTACTGTTTATGGTGCTTTTGAATTCTGTGTTCTCCCCAAAATAAAGCACTTCACATTTATCTTTTATTGAACTTCATTTGCCATATATTCTGCCCACTCCCCCAACCCAACTGTGTTCCCCTGTAATCTCCTCCCCACTCCCCTCACCTATCTGTGTTCCCCTGTAATCTCCTCCCCACTCCCCTCACCTATTTGTGTTCCCCTGTAATCTCCTTCCCATTCCCCTCACCTTTCTGTGTTACGAGGAGAGATTACACAAATTGGGGTTGTATTCTCTAGAGTTTCGAAGGTTAAGGGGTGATCTAATCCTATGAAAGCTGCCAATTGTCATTTAAAAAAAAACCTAACTAGTTCACTAATGTCATAGGAACATAGGAACAGGAGCAGGCCATTCAGCCCCTTGTGCCTGCTCCACCATTTGATAAGATCATGGCTGATCTGTGATCTAACTCCATATACCTGCCTTTGGCCCATATCCCTTAATACCTTTGGTTGCCAAAAAGCTATCTATCTCAGATTTAAATTTAGCAATTGAGCTAGTATCAATTGCCGTTTGCGGAAGAGAGTTCCAAACTTTTACCACCCTTTGTGTGTGTAGAAATGTTTTCTAATCTCACTCCTGAAAGGTCTGGCTCTAATTTTTAGACTGTGCCCCCCTACTCCTAAAATCCCAACCAGCGGAAATAGTTTCTCTCTATCCACCCTATCCGTTCCCCTTAATATCTTATAAACTTCGATCAGATCACCCGTTAACCTTCTAAACTCTAGAGAATACAACCCCAATGTCCTTGATGGAAGGGAACCTGTCACCCTCTTCTCGGTCTGGTCTACATGTGACTCCAGTCCCACACAGTGGTTGACTTCTAATGCTGCAAGAGCAATTGGGGATTGGCAGTAAATGTTGTCTGGCCATTGATGGCCATATCTCAAGAAATAAACCAGCAGAATTCTGGTTTTGTATCTAGAGACGTAGATTAGAAAAGCAAGAAGGTATGTTAAACTTGTACATGGTGTTAAGGCACAGTTTGAGTATTATGTACAAATTTGGGCACTCCTTTATGGGAAGCATATAAAAGTAATGGAAAAGATTCACTGAGCTGTTACCAGGGATGAGGGCTTACAGTCAGTAAGGCTTTATTCACCGGGGAAGGTTAATGGGTGACCTGATAGAGGTGTTGAAGAATTTGAAATGTTATGATGAGGTAAATAGTGTGATGTGTTCTTTCCACTGGTCATTGAGATCGAGGTGAGAGGGCACAAATTTTAAATAATCACAAGAAATAATTCAAAAGGAGATTGGAAGAACATTGTTTACATTAGATGGTGATTAGAATTTTGAAATTTCTGCCACAACTCAATGGCGGTGAATTTCACAATTTGCCAGGGTGGGATTTGAACTCACAACCTCAGGGTTGCTGCTTCAGTACAATAACACTATGGTACTGTGCCCCATGGTTTCACTGACCTGTGCTACGGCCTCATTGACCTGCGGACCAGTTGTTGAAGAAGGATCCAAACATTGTGTTTAAAATAGAATGATAGCTGCTTTGAAAGGAGGAATATTAAAGGGTATTGGGGGCAAGCAATAGAGTGAGGTTCGATTGGGCGGCTTGTAGGGGAAAAACCCGGTGTGGGCTTGATGAGGCAAATGGCCTGTTTCTGTGCTGTGATGTTCCAGGATTGAGGACTGTGAGAGGCTGTTAAATGTGCAGGCAGAAAGAATAAAAACTTGGTTTTGTGTAACACTTAACTATGCCTCTCAGAAATGTCCCAACATACTTCAGATACAATTAATTACTCTGAAGTGCAGTCACTGTTGGCCCCCATTTTGCACACAGCAAGGTGCCCCAAGCATCAGAGCTGCGAATGACCAGTTCACTGTTCCTGGGGGTGTTGATTGAAGGAGGAGTGTTGGGAGAGACACCGGGAGAGCTCTCTGCTCTTCTCATAGTGCCGTGGAACCTTGAGAGCCCGTCTGAAGCACCAGAAAGGTAGCTGAGCCTCGGTTTCAAATTTCATCTGTAGAATGGCACCTCTAAAAATGCAGCATCCTTCACTGTCAGTCCAAATTATATACTTGGCCTCTTAAATGGGGCTTGTACCCACAGCCTTCTGTTTCCAGTGCTGAGTCAAGTTAACAATTACTGGGAGGGTTGCGAGAGACCCTTCAATCTGCTTGTTGTTGATTTTCTTCTACATTTTTTTCTTGTCTAAAGGAGAAGTTGAACCCTTCTGTACAGACTTGGGTGGGAGATTGTACATTAATTTGGTTTTCCGGATGGCTGTTGATGAGCTCTACGAGATGCTGTTCACTGATTCACAGTTTCTACACCACTTTCTGGATAATCGTAGATTCACAGGTACGTTCCTGGGAGATTGTAATTGTGTTTGGCTTTTGTTTTGAAGCTATTGCTTATCCATGTTTTGACACTGAATATCCCTAACAATAAACTAAAGACGTAATAAACATAGAAACATAGAAAATAGGGGCAAGAGTAGGCCATTCGGCCCTTCGGGCCTGCTCCGCCATTCAAAATGATCATGGCTGATTGTCTAACTCAGTACCCTATTCCCACTTTTTCCTCATATCCCTTGATCCCTTTAGCATTAAGAAATATATCCATCTCCTTCTTGAATACATCTAATGACTTGGCCTCCACTGCCTTCTGTGGTAGAGAATTCCACAGGTTCACCACCCTCCTCATCTCTGTTCTAAATGGCATACCCCGTATCCTGAGACTGTGACCCCTGGTTCTGGACTCCCCAGCCATCGGGAACATCCTCCCTGCACCTAGTCTGTCTAGCCCTGTTAGAATTTTATATGTTTTGATGAGATCACCTCTCATTCTTCTAAACTCTAGTGAATATAGGCCCAGTCGACCCAATCTCTCCTCGTACATCAGTCCTGCCATCCCAGGGATCAGTCTGGTAAACCTTTGTTGCACTCCCTCCATGGCAAGGACATCCTTCCTCAGATAAGGAGACCAAAACTGCACACAATACTCCAGATGTGGTCTCACCAAGGCCCTGTATAACTGCAGTAAGACATCCCTACTCCTGTATCAAATCCTCTTGCAATGAAGGCCAACATACCATTCGCCTTCCTAACTGCTTGCTGCACCTGAATGCTCGCTTTCAGCGACTGGTGTACAAGGACACCCAGGTCTCATTGCACATTTAAACAACAAGCAACATTTGCATTGCTGAATAAAAGGTAACTTGGTACAGTTACACAGTGAGTGACCCTTACCCTGAATAAACAGGGACTCTGTACAGTTACACAGTGAGTGACCCTTACCCTGAATAAACAGGGACTCAGTACAGTTACAGTGAGTGACCCTCACCCTGAATAAACAGGGACTCTGTACAGTTACACAGTGAGTGACCCTTACCCTGAATAAACAGGGACTCTGTACAGTTACAGTAAGAGACCCTCACCCTGAATAAACAGGGATTCTGTACAGTTACACAGTGAGTGACCCTCACCCTGAATAAACAGTGACTCAGTACAGTTACACAGTGAGTAACCCTTACCCTGAATAAACAGGGACTCTGTACAGTTACACAGTGAGTGACCCTTACCCTGAATAAACAGGGACTCTGTACAGTTACACAGTGAGTGACCCTTACCCTGAATAAACAGGGACTCAGTACAGTTACAGTGAGTGACCCTCACCCTGAATAAACAGGGACTCAGTACAGTTACAGTGAGTGACCCTCACCCTGAATAAACAGTGACTCAGTACAGTTACAGTGAGTGACCCTTACCCTGAATAAACAGGGACTCAGTACAGTTACAGTGAGTGACCCTTACCCTGAATAAACAGGGACTCTACAGTTACACAGTGAGTAACCCTTACCCTGAATAAACAGTGACTCAGTACAGTTACAGTGAGTGACCCTCACCCTGAATAAACAGTGACTCAGTACAGTTAGTGAGTGACCCTTACCCTGAGTAAACAGTGACTCAGTACAGTTACAGTGAGTGACCCTTACCCTGAATAAACAGTGACTCAGTACAGTTACAGTGAATGACCCTTACCCTGAATAAACAGTGACTCAGTACAGTTACAGCGAGTGACCCTCACCCTGAATAAACAGTGACTCAGTACAGTTACAGTGAGTGACCCTCACCCTGAATAAACAGTGACTCAGTACAGTTACAGTGAATGACCCTTACCCTGAATAAACAGGGACTCAGTACAGTTACAGTGAGTGACCCTTACCCTGAATAAACAGTGACTCAGTAGTTACAGCGAGTGACCCTCACCCTGAATAAACAGTGACTCAGTACAGTTACAGTGAGTGACCCTCACCCTGAATAAACAGTGACTCAGTACAGTTACAGTGAGTGACCCTTACCCTGAGTAAACAGTGACTCTACAGTTGCATAGTGAGTGACCCTTACCCTGAGTAAACAGTGACTCTACAGTTACACAGTGAGTAACCCTTACCCTGAATAAACAGTGACTCTACAGTTGCATAGTGAGTGACCCTTACCCTGAGTAAACAGTGACTCTACAGTTGCATAGTGAGTGACCCTTACCCTGAGTAAACAGTGACTCTACAGTTACACAGTGAGTAACCCTTACCCTGAGTAAACAGTGACTCTACAGTTACACAGTGAGTAACCCTTACCCTGAATAAACAGTGACTCTACAGTTACACAGTGAGTAACCCTTACCCTGAGTAAACAGTGACTCTACAGTTACACAGTGAGTGACCCTTACCCTGAGTAAACAGTGACTCAGTACAGTTACAGTGAGTGACCCTTACCCTGAATAAACAGTGACTCTACAGTTACGCAGTGAGTGACCCTCACCCTGAATAAACAGTGATTCTGTACAGTTACACAGTGAGTGACCCTCACCCTGAATAAACAGTGATTCTGTACAGTTACACAGTGAGTGACCCTTACCCTGAGTAAACAGTGACTCTACAGTTACACAGTGAGTAACCCTTACCCTGAATAAACAGTGACTCTACAGTTGCATAGTGAGTGACCCTTACCCTGAGTAAACAGTGACTCTACAGTTACACAGTGAGTGACCCTTACCCTGAGTAAACAGTGACTCAGTACAGTTACAGTGAGTAACCCTTACCCTGAATAAACAGTGACTCTACAGTTACACAGTGAGTGACCCTTACCCTGAGTAAACAGTGACTCAGTACAGTTACAGTGAGTGACCCTTACCCTGAATAAACAGTGACTCTACAGTTACGCAGTGAGTGACCCTCACCCTGAATAAACAGGGACTCTACAGTTACGCAGTGAGTGACCCTCACCCTGAATAAACAGTGATTCTGTACAGTTACACAGTGAGTGACCCTCACCCTGAATAAACAGTGATTCTGTACAGTTACAGTGAGTGACCCTTACCCTGAATAAATAGTGATTCTACAGTTACGCAGTGAGTAATTCTTATCCTGCTAAATAAATAGCAACTCAGTTATGCGTCTAACCAGGAAAAGCACAATGCTAAACCTGTTTCTCGGTGATGGATTGGAACAAGTAAGCCACCAGATGGTTGGAGGACATATAATCAAAACATAATTGGGCTCACAGTCAGAATAGGAAAGGCAAAAGTTGAATCAAAAGCAAGGGTATTGGACTGGAAAAGAGTCATTGCTGCAGGAGTTCCTCTGGACAATGTCATCGGCCTAACCATCTTCAGCTGCTTCATCAATGGCCTTCCTTCTCTCGTGCATCAGGAATGGGCTGTTTGTTGACGATTTCAGTGTTCAGTACCATTTACAACTCATTTAATAATGCCAACCTACAACAGGGCTTGGACTGACCAATGGCAAATAACATTCACATCACATAAGTGCCAGGTAATGACCACCTCCAACAAGAGAAAGCTCGACATCCTCCCCATGACCTTTCAATGGCACCAACATCGCCAAATCCCCCACTCAACACCCTGGGGGTCACCATTGACCAGATGATTGACTAGATCAGCCAGACCAACATGGTGCCTGCAAGAGGAGGGCTGGGTACTCAGTGAGAAGCCGCTCACTTGACCCCTCAAAGCCTCTCCACTGTGATGGAATACTCAACCATGCATCTGGATGGATGCAGTCCCAACAACACTTGAGAAGCTCAACACCATCTAGGACAAAGCAGTTTATTGATCGGCACCCCTGCAACTGGACTCACAGTGGCTCCAGGGTATACTATCTACAGGATGCACTGCAGCAACTCACCCAGATTATTTTGGCACAGCACCTTCCAGCCCTGTGATCTCTACCATTGAGAAAGACAAGAGCGGGAACACCATCATCTGCAAGTCACACACTATCCTGACTTAGACGTAATCCTTCATGTTCACTTGGTCAAAATCCTGGAACTCCTGACCACCATCAACCACAAGGATTGCCATAGGTTAAGTCGACACCGCCACCTTCTCAGGGATGGGCAGCAAATTTGGGCTTGCCAGCATCACCCACATCCCGTGTGCAAATTTAAAATTGGGTACGGTAGCTTAGTGGTTCTGGTACTGGACTAGCAACCCAGAGATCATGAGTTCAAATCCCACCACACAAGTTCCGAAATCGAATTCGATAAATCATGTCCTGGTACCAGGAAAAATAGCCTATGATAGCTTTTTTTTTATTCGTTCACGGGATGTGGGCGTCGCTGGCAAGGCCGGCATTTATTGCCCATCCCTAATTGCCCTCGAGAAGGTGGTGGTGAGCCGCCTTCTTGAACCGCTGCAGTCCGTGTGGTGACGGTTCTCCCACAATGCTGTTAGGAAGGGAGTTCCAGGATTTTGACCCAGCGACAATGAAGGAACGGCGATATATTTCCAAGTCGGGATGGTGTGTGACTTGGAGGGGAACGTGCAGGTGGTGTTGTTCCCATGCGCCTGCTGCCCTTGTCCTTCTAGGTGGTAGAGGTCGCGGGTGTGGGAGGTGCTGTCGAATAAGCCTTGGCGAGTTGCTGCAGTGCATCCTGTGGATGGTGCACACTGCAGCCACAGTGCGCCGGTGGTGAAGGGAGTGAATGTTTAGGGTGGTGGATGGGGTGCCAATCAAGCGGGCTGCTTTATCTTGGATGGTGTCGAGCTTCTTGAGTGTTGTTGGAGCTGCACTCATCCAGGCAAGTGGAGAGTATTCCATCACACTCCTGACTTGTGCCTTGTAGATAGTGGAAAGGCTTTGGGGAGTCAGGAGGTGAGTCACTCGCCGCAGAATACCCAGCCTCTGACCTGCTCTTGTCGCTACATTATTTATGTGGCTGGTCCAGTTAAGTTTCTGGTCAATGGTGACCCCCAGGATGTTGATGGGGGGGGATTCGGCAATGGTAATGCCGTTGAATGTCAAGGGGAGGTGGTTAGACTCTCTCTTGTTGGAGATGGTCATTGCCTGGCACTTATCTGGCGCGAATGTTACTTGCCACTTATGAGCCCAAGCCTGGATGTTGTCCAGGTCTTGCTGCATGCAGGCTCGGACTGCTTCATTATCTGAGGGGTTGCGAATGGAACTGAACGCTGTGCAGTCATCAGCGAACATCCCCATTTCTGACCTTATGATGGAGGGAAGGTCATTGATGAAGCAGCTGAAGATGGTTGGGCCAAGGACACTGCCCTGAGGAACTCCTGCAGCAATGCCCTGGGGCTGAGATGACTGGCCTCCAACAACCACTACCATCTTCCTTTGTGCCAGGTATGACTCCAGCCACTGGAGAGTTTTCCCCCTGATTCCCATTGACTTCAATTTTACTAGGGCTCCTTGGTGCCACACTCGGTCAAATGCTGCCTTGATGTCAAGGGCAGTCACTCTCACCTCACCTCTGGAATTCAGCTCTTTTGTCCATGTTTGGACCAAGGCTGTAATGAGGTCTGGAGCCGAGTGGTCCTGGCGGAACCCAAACTGAGCATCGGTGAGCAGGTTATTGGTGAGTAAGTGCCGCTTGATAGCACTGTCGACGACACCTTCCATCACTTTGCTGATGATTGAGAGTAGACTGATAGGGCGGTAATTGGCCGGATTGGATTTGTCCTGCTTTTTGTGGACAGGACATACCTGGGCAATTTTCCACATTGTCGGGTGGATGCCAGTGTTGTAGCTGTACTGGAACAGCTTGGCTAGAGGCGCAGCTAGTTCTGGAGCACAAGTCTTCAGCACTACAGCTGGGATGTTGTCGGGGCCCATAGCCTTTGCTGTATCCAGTGCACTCAGCCGTTTCTTGATATCACGTGGAGTGAATCGAATTGGCCGAAGACTGGCTTCCGTGATGGTGGGGATATCGGGAGGAGGCTGAGATGGATTATCCACTCGGCACTTCTGGCTGAAGATGGTTGCAAACGCTTCAGCCTTGTCTTTTGCACTCACGTGCTAGACTCCGCCATCATTGAGAATGGGGATGTTTGCAGAGCCTCCTCCTCCCGTTAGTTGTTTAATTGTCCACCAGCATTCACGACTGGATGTGGCAGGACTGCAGAGCTTTGATCTGATCCGTTGGTTGTGGAATCGCTTAGCTCTGTCTATAGCATGTTGCTTCCGCTGTTTAGCATGCATGTAGTCCTGAGTTGTAGCTTCACCAGGTTGGCACCTCATTTTTAGGTTTGCCTGGTGCTGCTCCTGGCATGCTCTTCTACACTCCTCATTGAACCAGGGTTGATCCCCTGGCTTGTTGGTAATGGTAGAGTGAGGAATATGCCGGGCCATGAGGTTACAGATTGTGCTGGAATACAATTCTGCTGCTGCTGATGGCCCACAGCGCCTCATGGATGCCCAGTTTTGAGCTGCTAGATCCATTCTGAATCTATCCCATTCAGCACGGTGGTAGTGCCACACAACACGTTGGATGGTGTCCTCAGTGAGAAGACGGGATTTCATCTCCACGAGGGCTGTGCGGTGGTCACTCCTACCAATACTGTCATGGACAGATGCATTTGCGACAGGTAGATTGGTGAGGACGAGGTCAAGTAAGTTTTTCCCTCGTGTTGGTTCGCTCACCACCTGCCGCAGGCCCAGTCTGGCAGCTATGTCCTTCAGGACTCGGCCAGCTTGGTCAGTAGTGGTGCTACCGAGCCACTCTTGGTGATGGACATTGAAGTGGGACAGGACATACCCAGGGACGGTGATGGAAGAGTCTGGGACGTTGGCTGAAAGATATGATTCTGTGAGTATGGCTATGTCAGGCTGTTGCTTGACTAGTCTGTGGGACAGCTCTCCCAATTTTGGCACAAGTCCCCAGATGTTAGTAAGGAGGACCTTGCAGGGTCGACTGGGCTTGGTGTTTTGCCGTTGTCGTGTCCGGTGCCTAGTGGTCCGATGCCGGGTGGTCCGTCCGGTTTTATTCTTGTTATGACTTTTCGTAGCAAGATTTTACAACTGAGTGGCTTGCTAGGCCATTTCAGAGGGCAATTAAGAATCAACCACATTGCTGTGGGTCTGGAGTCACATATAGGCCAGACCGGGTAAGGGCGGCAGGCTTCCTTCCCTAAAGGACTTTCGTGAACCAGATGGGTTTTTACGACAATCCGGTAGTTTCATAGCCATCATTACTGATACTAGTATTTTAATTCCAGATTTTTATTTAATTAATTGAATTTAATTAATTAATTGAATTTAAATTCGCCAGCTGCCGTGGCGGGATTTGAACTCATGACTCTGGATTTTAGTCCAGGCCTCTGGATTACTAGCCCAGTAACATAACCACTATGCTACCGTACCCTATGTAGTCGTGAAAAAGCATAACCAACTAGCTCAGTAATGTCCTTCAGGGAAGGGAGCTTGCCCAGCCTGACCTGTGCAAGAGTCCAGCCCTACACTATGTGGCTCACTGTCTATGCCCTTGGGGAAACCAGGGATGGGCAAAAACGCTGCCTTGTTAGTGTTGCACATATCCCAGAAACAAATGTGGAT
Source organism: Heptranchias perlo (assembly GCF_035084215.1). Classification (NCBI taxonomy): domain Eukaryota; kingdom Metazoa; phylum Chordata; class Chondrichthyes; order Hexanchiformes; family Hexanchidae; genus Heptranchias; species Heptranchias perlo. Next base: position 122,310 of record NW_027139464.1, read on the forward strand.
TGAATATCAGGCCTCCCAGGTTCCATCCTGGGCTCTACAAAGGCAACAGGCTTGGATATTCTTGTACTAGGATGTTATTGGGATCAACGAATATTGCTATGACAAGAGACGAGGCAGGACCTCACTTAAAAGGCTCCGAATTATGAAAGTGTTGAGGGAGTAAATAGTGAAAGATTATTTCAGGCCATTGAATCGGTCCTGAGGAGCATAAACTTTGGATTAGCAGTAAAATTGTAAAGGGGGAGGTTAGAAGGAATTGTTCTCACACAAAATGGCTGTAGCGGCCTGATTCCATTATAATGTTTGAGGAAAGAGCGGAGAAAGAGATGAGCAGATATCTTCAGTGTGGAGCTAAGAGTCACACAAGCAATGTGTGGAGTTAGTCTCCTTCTGCACTTCTACAATATGGAGTGAGTAACCCTCACCCTGTTAAACAGCAGCTCTGTATAGTTAGTGAGCAACCCATACCCTGTTAAATAGACAACAGCTCTGTATAGTTAGTAAGTAACCTGTACCCTGTTAAATAGACAACAGCTCTGTATAGTTAGTAAGTAACCCATACTCCATTAAATCCACAGCAGCTCTGTATAGTTAGTAAGTAACCCACACTCCATTAAATCCACAGCAGCTCTGTATAGTTGGTGAGTAACCCATACTCTGTTAAATCCACAATAGCTCTGTATAGTTGGTGAGTAACCCATACTCTGTTAAATCCACAATAGCTCTGTATAGTTGGTGAGTAACCCATACTCTGTTAAATCTACAATAGCTCTGTATAGTTGGTGAGTAACCCATACTCTGTTAAATCTACAATAGCTCTGTATAGTTGGTGGGTAACCCATACTCTGTTAAATCTACAATAGCTCTGTATAGTTGGTGAGTAAGCTTTATTCTGCTGTATAAAATGCCTGTCGAGGTACAAAGTGAGTCCTTCTTGTAACCTACTGAATAACAGATACAACTGCATCCCTTCGAGTGCACTTTTCTTCTGTTCCCACGCCTGACTCTGTGCATCCAGTTAAGGTGGGATTGTGAGGCTTGCTGGTAATGTGCTGAAACTGCCTTTGGATTCTTCTGACCAGGAGTTATTTTGAGTGCTCAGGAAAGCAGCAGAGTTTGTGAACCCATTCAGTGTTCCTCAGAGTTCGACCTGTGTATTTTGTCACAAATATCCAGGCAACGAAGAGCAGCTGTCAGCCGTGAGGTGCTGTGAAATCAGAGTCAAGCTACCAGCATTCAGGCTACTACCCAGATCTCATTGTTGCTGCTATAGTGCTGGGCAGAGCTCCCCATGTTCGATACTCAGTGTCCTGCCATGTTACCCATCACTTGTGCTTGCTGAAACAGTAGAACTAATATAACGAGTCCATGAGCACCTCCCAGAGCCACTCATGAATAGCTTGCCGTATCTGTGTTTCTTTCTAGATGTGACAGTTGCACCGTGGAGGAGAGATAGTAACGGGAATCAGAGCCGGGTACTGACTTATACCATTGCTATCAGCAACCCACTGGGACCGAAATCAGCACCAGGGATTGAAACTCAGGTCTGCGGCACTTGAGGCCGTGGGAGGGGGGGGTGTGGGGAAGGGAGGGAGGGGCTGTCTGTTTGATCCCACCCCTGTGTTAGAATCAGGCTGATTGTCCGTTTGTCAACTCCTATCCTCACTTCCCCCAAGCTGGGCTAGATGTCTTCCTGTCTACCCACCCCCACCTTGGGCTGTCTGTGCTCTACCTTGTCCCACTTTCCACTCCCTCCACCAGCTCACCCCTCACCAGCTTTCTCCCCAGGGGCAGGCTGTCAGTCTGTATTTTCTGTATTCTCTTTTTCTTGCCCTCAGCCTCGCCCAGACGCTCGCTCTCCAACAGATCCAGGTTCCTTCTGTCCACTCCCCTCACAGCTGGGAAGCGGAGTGAATCGCTCCCTCTCTTGGCTTCACACCCCATGCTCTTTGTCTCTTACACTATCGATTTTTGACAGCTCTTTGTGAGCAAAGCTAGGTGGGCATGTTTTGATAATAGCTGTAATGTACAGCACTTTGAGTTAATACATCAATAGATCTCTACACTGATGTACCAGCACCAGTGATGAAGGCGGGCAGGAGTACTGCAATCTGAGTACACGGGATTGTCTGCCACAGTGATCCGTCAGTGCACTCTCTGTGTTAGGAAGGAACATAGGAACAGGAGGAGGCCATTCAGCCCCTCGAGCCTGTTCCGTCATTCAATCAGATCCTAACTGATCCGTATCTTAACTCCATCAACCCGCCTTGGTTCCATAACTCTTAATACCCTTGGCTTGCAAAAATCTATCGATCTCAGATTTAAAATTTCCAATTGACCCCCAGCCTCAACAGCTTTTTGGGGAGAGAGTTCCAGATTCCCACTCCCCTTTGTGTGAAGAAGTGTTTCCCGACATCACCCCTGAACGGCCTGGCTCTAATTTTAAGGTTCTGCCCCCTTGTCTGGACTCCCCCCACCAGAGGAAATAGTTTCTCTCTATCGACCCTATTGAATCTTTTAATCATCTTAAACACCTCAATTAGATCACCCCTTAATCTTCTATACTTGATGGAATATAAACCCAGTTTATGCAACCTGTCCTGGTAATTTAACCCCTCTTGTTGAACCAAGATAGCTCAATTCTGGACTCCCTGTCCACCGGCCCCTGAGCCCTGGGTAATTAACCCTCAGGCAGGCCGCCTACTATTTCAGTGGGAATGGCCTGTTTCTCTGGGTACTTTAGTGAGATGAATGGAGGAGCGTTCCCTTTGTTAATTTCGAAGATTTCCTCATTCTCCAGGATTTCCAGAGTCCATTTCCTAATTCTGGGGATTGTGTCAGGATATGATCAGGGCCTAGCCTGCCCTGCCTGGAGCCCGGATACAGATGGCCCTGTCAGTAGAGATACTCGGGTGAGCCCTTCAGCTTGGCTAATGCATCTGAGGGCATGGCCCTGATTGCAGAACAAGCTGAGGCCAAGGAGTCCCAAGATTAGGGCATAAGAGCGCTGGGGCCTAGCCGCTGCCCTTGCATCCTCTGGCTATGGCCCTGGGCAAAGGGAGGCACCTTCCATCCTTTGAAAAGGCTCGTTCCATGCAGTCCCTTTGATTCCACACTGTTGGAAGATTTCGGTGTTTCCCATAGGGCATACAGCACTCACTGCCATGACTACTCTTAACAATGCGTTGTGTGCCCTTTCCTTAGACCCTATATAAGAGCAGCCAGAAGAGTGAGTGCTACATTGTTGATTCGGAGGTGGTGACGCAAGGTATCCCATACCAGGATTACTTCTATACTGTCAATCGCTACTGCCTAATGTGTGTAGCCAGGAACAAATGCAGACTGAGGTAAGCCCCACCTTAATTAGGCAGTCAGAACCTGGATTTAAATCAAGGGATCAAAGCCTGCTGTTAAATCTTGGCCTGTCTCTGGATCAGAGGCTGCAATTAAATCTAAACCAGTCCTCAGGATCAGCGCCTGGGATTAAGTCTAACTCAGAAGCAGGCCACTCGGACCTTCAGTCTCTGCGACTGCTTTCTTTCCCCATATGAACCACTGGTCTAATCCCACTCTCCTGCCTGCACCTCATACCCATTAATTTAATTTTTTAAGGAGCTATCTAATTCCCTTTTGAAAGATTTTATGGGCTTTGTTGCAGCATAGTTCTGGCAGAGAATTCCATATTTTAATCATTTCCCTGTGTAGAATATTTTTGCCTCCCCTTCAATTCCTTTTCTGATTGTCTTAAATTTATATCCTCTTGTTACTATTTTGCTGCTCAGTGGTAGAGACTTTGGCTGTTTGAGCAATGGGCAGGGCCGTTGATCAACTGGGGCTCTCTGTCATTACATCATAATGCACTGGGTCAGAAAGCAGACATGCATTATATCCTAATACACTGGGTCAGAAAGCAGACATGCAATATATCCTAACGCACTGGGTCAGAAAGCAGACATGCAATATATCCTAACGCACTGGGTCAGAAAGCAGACATGCATTATATCCTAACGCACTGGGTCAGAAAGCAGACATGCATTATATCCTAACGCACTGGGTCAGAAAGCAGACATGCAATATATCCTAACGCACTGGGTCAGAAAGCAGACATGCAATATATCCTAACACACTGGGTCAGAAAGCAGACAAGCAATATATCCTAACACACTGGGTCAGAAAGCAGACAAGCAATATATCCTAACACACTGGGTCAGAAAGCAGACATGCAATATATCCTAACGCACTGGGTCAGAAAGCAGACAAGCAATATATCCTAACACACTGGGTCAGAAAGCAGACATGCATTATATCCTAACACACTGGGTCAGAAAGCAGACATGCATTACATCCTAACACTGGGTTAGAAAGCAGACATGCAATATATCCTAACACACTGGGTCAGAAAGCAGACAAGCAATATATCCTAACACACTGGGTCAGAAAGCAGACATGCATTATATCCTAACACACTGGGTCAGAAAGCAGACATGCATGATATCCTAACACTGGGTTAGAAAGCAGACATGCATTATATCCTAACACACTGGGTCAGAAAGCAGACATGCATTATATCCTAACACACTGGGTCAGAAAGCAGACATGCAATATATCCTAACGCACTGGGTCAGAAAGCAGACATGCATGATATCCTAACACTGGGTTAGAAAGCAGACATGCATTATATCCTAACACACTGGGTCAGAAAGCAGACATGCATTATATCCTAACACACTGGGTCAGAAAGCAGACATGCATGATATCCTAACACTGGGTTAGAAAGCAGACATGCAATATATCCTAACACACTGGGTCAGAAAGCAGACATGCATGATATCCTAACACTGGGTTAGAAAGCAGACATGCATTATATCCTAACACACTGGGTCAGAAAGCAGACATGCATTATATCCTAACACACTGGGTCAGAAAGCAGACATGCATTATATCCTAACACACTGGGTCAGAAAGCAGACATGCATTACATTTACTGGCTCAGATTCTAGACCACTTGCTGGAATTGCAATGGTTGAGATTAGGTATCGTGGCGATTGGGTCAGTGACGCCTCCCCCACCCCGTGGTGTGCACTTGTTTGTTTTGACCACAACCGATATCACTAAAAGGTCTGATTGCCTGTTTGTAATTAATTGAACAGAGTCTCCTCAGAAATACACTACAGGAAGCAGCCGTGGAACCTGGTGAAGAATTTCATCGAGAGGAACACGATGAGTGGGCTGGCGCAGCACTTTCAGCATTTAGGTATGGACAGACATGGGGAACTGGGGCGGTGCAGTGAGGGAGCTACAGGGAATGGCACTCTGAGTTAGGCACAAGAGCTGTCCTTCCAATTGTATATGCTGAGTTTGGCGTTTACGAGAGAGGTGGGCACTAGAAATGAAATACCCAAGTTCTTCAGGGAGTGATGAAGTAGAACAAAGTGAGCTTTCCTGCCTTGTCCTCCCACCGAGTGCAAAGACCCTGCCTAGTTTTTCCTGCAGTCTTGCCGAGACCTCTTACGCCTGTTTGTTTCTTCAGAATTAGAGTTGGTGAAGGTGGAGAAATTGCTGAAAGCTAATTGCTCTCGACAGTCTCTAAAGGAAAAGCACAGCAAATCAGGGGCATTGCGGCGGAGGAAGAGAGCACATTGTCGCAAATCACAGTTAGATGAAATCCTGAGCCCCCTAATCTCGCCTTCAGACAAGGAAACATCGTCCAGAAATAAACGCGTATCAGGTAAAGCATACACTTCAGCACAGGAGGGTGTGAGCATGGGAGCAGCATGTGTGCACGCACAGAAGGGTACGCACATGAATACAGCATGTGCATGCACAGGAGAGTGTGCACGCAAGTGCAGTGGGTGTGCATGCACAGGAGAGTGTGCACATGAATAAAGCATGTGTGCATGCACAGGAGGGTGTGCGCATCAGTGCATCGTGTGTACATGCACAAGAGGACTTGCACACAAAGGGCCTTCCAATAAAACAAAGCAGATTACAGGATGATATGATAGAAGTGTTTAAAATGATGAGAGGATGGGACAGGATAGATAGAAGCAAACTGTTTCTAGTAGTTGAGGGTCTAGAACGAGGGGCCAGTGATACAAGATGAAATGTCAGAGATTTAGAACAGAGAGCAGGAGAGCCGCACACAGAGAGTTGTGAGGCTGTGGAATTCACTTCGAGGGTTAGTGGTTGAGACAGAAACGATATTAACATTCAAGATTGGATTGGAGAGGGGGATGTATAAATGTGAGTGGCACTATTTGTTCACATGGCGGTAAACACTGACATGGACTGGATGGGCCGAATGGCCTGTTTCTGTGTGATAATGTCTATGTATTTCAATATGTGCACATGCGGACAAAAGCTCAGGGGCCTATGTACAATAATTATAGGGAACACAAGCATGTGCATCTGTATACACAACGCAAGTATGTGTACACAATTGTGTGTGTGTGTACACAATTATAGTATATGTACACAAGCACAGAGTGTGCGTGGTGGTGTTTGTGTATATACACGATTTCAAGGTATGTTCCCACACAGGTGTACATGTTCATGACGGGGAGTGTATGTGTATGTACATGAACACAAGGTACAGTGGGCATGTGCATGCGTTCACGAGTACAGGATGTGCTTGGGCACACGAGTACAGGATGTGTGCAGGATGTGCGTGTACAAGCGAGGGTATAATTGTTCTTCTGGGGAGAGGGTGATTAGTTCTTTAGGTTATGAGGGGAGGACCTGGGCCAGGATGAACGGTCAGCACGTGACTGATTTGTACATTTTGTGTGTTGCAGGGTCCCTACAGTCCAAGTACAGAGAACATGTAAGAGGTTGCTCACTGGACCGCAGTGTCTCCAATTTACTGCTGATTATCAGCTTCATGTAAGAATCTGGGCATCAAGTTTTCCCTGGGTTACAAACACTGCACTCCGTATTTCTGGCACCAGGAAGGATCTGTCCTGTAATTTTTCCCGGGTTCTAATGTCACAGTTTGGATACTGAGTGGTTTTACATAGAAACATAGAAAATAGGAGCAGGAGTAGGCCATTCGGCCCTTCGAGCCTGCTCCGCTATTCAGTATGATCATGGCTGATCCTCTATCTCAATATCATATTCCCGCTCTCTCCCCATACCCCTTGATGTTTTTTGTGTCTAGAAATCTATCAAGCTCCTTAAATATATTCAGTGACTTGGCCTCCACTGCCTTCTGTGGTAGAGAATTCCACAGGTTCACCACCCTCTGAGTGAAGAAATTTCTCCTTATCTCAGTCCTAAATGTCCTACCCCGTATCCTGAGACAGTGACCCCTCGTTCTAGACCCCCCGAGCCAGGGGTAACATCCTCCCTGCATCCAGTCTGTCCAGCCCTGTCAGAATTTTATACATTTCAATGAGATTCACGCTCATTCTTCTAAACTCTAGTGAATACAGGCCGAGTCGACCCAATCTCTCCTCATACGACAGTCCTGCCATCCCAGGAGTCAGTCTGGTGAACCTTCGCTGCACTCCCTCCATGGCAAGTATATCCTTTCTTAGGTAAGGAGACCAAAACTGCACTCAATACTCCAGGTGTGGTCTCACCAAGGCCCTGTGTACCTGCAGTAAGGCATCCCTGCTCCTGTACTCAAAACCTCTTGCAATGAAGGCCAACATACCATTTGCCTTCCTACGGCTTGCTGCACCTGCATGTTTGTGTTCAATGACTGGTGTACAAGGACACCCAGGTCCCTTTGTACATCAACATTCCCCAATCTATCACTATTTAAATAATACTCTGCCTTTCTGTTTTTCGTTCCGAAGTGGATAACTTCACATTTATCCACGTTATACTGCCATGTATTTGCCCACTCACTCAACTTGTCTAAATCGCCCTGAAGCCTCTTTGCATCCTCCTCGCAACTCACAATCCTACCTAGTTTTGTGTCGTTAGCAAACTTGGAAATATTACATTTGATTCCCTCATCCATAGGAACATAGGAACAGGAGTAGGCCATTCAGCCCCTCGTGCCTGCTCCGCCATTTGATAAGATTATGTCTGATCTGTGATCTAACTCCATACACCTTTCTTTGGCCCATATCCCCAAAAAGCTATCTATCTCAGATTTAAATTTAGCAATTGAGCTAGTATCAATTGCCGTTTGCGGAAGAGAGTTCCAAACTTCTACCACCCTTTGTGTGTAGAAATGTTTTCTAATCTCGCTCCTGAAAGGTCTGGCTCTAATTTTTAGACTGCCCCCTACTCCTAGAATCCCCAACCAGCGGAAATAGTTTCTCTCTATCCACCCTATCCGTTCCCCTTAATATCTTATAAACTTCGATCAGATCACCCCTTAACCTTTGAAACTCAGGAGAATACAACCCCAATTTGTGTAATCTCTCCTCGTAACTTAACCCTTAAAGTCCGGGTATCATTCTAGTAAACCTACGCTGCACTCCCTCCAAAACCAATATGTCCTTCCGAAGGTGCGGTGCCCAGAACTGTTCACAGTACTCCAGGTGCAGTCTAACCAGGGTTTTGTATAGCTGCAGCATAACTTCTGCCCCCTTGTACTCTAGTCTTCTCGATATAAAGGCCAGCATTCCATTAGCCTTATTGATTATTTTCTGCACCTGTTCAAGACACTTCAATGATCTATGTACCTGAACCCCTAGGTCCCTTTGGACATCCACTGTTTTTAACTTTTTACCATTTAGAAAGTACCCTGTTCTATCCTTCTTTGATCCAAAGTGGATGACCTCACATTTGTCTACATTGAATTCCATTTGCCACGGTTTTGCCCATTCACCTAATCTATCAATATCCCTTTGTAATTTTATGTTTTCATCTACACTGCTTACAATGCCACCAATCTTTGTGTCATCGGCAAACTTAGATATGAGACTTTCTATGCCTTCATCTAAGTCGTTAATAAATATTGTGAATAATTGAGGCCCCAAGACAGATCCCTGCGGGACTCCACTAGTCACATCCTGCCAATGTGAGTACCTACCCATTATCCCTACTCTCTGTCGCCTTTCGCTCAGCCAACTTCCTAACTAGGTCCATACTTTTCCCTCGATTCCATGGGCTTCTATCTTGGCTAACAGTCTCTTATGTGGGACCTTATCAAATGCCTTCTGGAAGTCCATATAAATAACATCCATTGACATTCCCCTGTCCACTACTTTAGTCACCTCTTCAAAAAATGCAATCAGGTTTGTCAGGCACGACCTACCTTTCACAAATCCATGCTGGCTCTCTCTGATTAACTGAAAATTCTCAGTGTTCAGTCACCCTATCCTTAATTATGGACTCCAGCATTTTCCTCACAACAGATGTTAGGCTAACTGGTCTATAATTCCCCGGTTTCCCTTTCTCTCCTTTCTTAAAAAGCAGAGTGACATGTGCAATTTTCCAATCCAGAGGGACAGTTCCTGAATCTAAAGAACTTGGAAAGATTATAATTAGGGCATCTGCAATGTGCTCACCTACTTCCTTTAAAACCCTGGGATGGAAACCATCTGGTCCTGGGGATTTGTCACTCTTTAGTGCTATTATTTTCTTCATTACTGTTGCTTTACTTATATTAATTTTTTCAAGTCCCTGTCCCCGATTCAATATTAGTTTTCTTGGGATTTCCGGCATGCTATCCTCTTTTTCTACTGTAAATACTGATGCAAAGTAATCGTTCAACATGTCCGCCATTTCCCCATTGTCAATGACAATATCCTCACTTTCAGTTTTTAAGGGGCCAACACTGCTCCTGACCACCCTCTTTTTCCTAATGTAACTATAAAAGTTCTTCGTATTGGTTTTGATATCCCTTGCAAGTTTCTTTTCATACTCCCTTTTTGTAGCTCTTACTATCTGTTTTGTCCAAATCATTGGTATATATTGTGAATAGCTGGGGCCCAAGCACTGATCCCTGCGGTACCCCACTAGTCACCACCTGCAACCCTGAAAAAGACCCATTTATTCCTACTCTCTGTTTCCTGTCTGTCAACCAATTTTCAATCCATACCAGTATATTACCACCAATCCCATGTGCTTCAATTTTGCACACTAACCTCTTATGTGGGACTTTATCAAAGGCCTTCTGAAAATCCAAATACACCACATCTCCCTTATCTATTCTACCAGTTACATCCTCAAAAAACTCCAGTAGGTTTGTCAAACACTATTTCCCTTTCATAAATCCATGTTGACTTTGTCTAATCCTGTTGATATTTTCTAAGTGTCCTGTTATCACATCCTTTATAATAGACTCTAGCATTTTCCCCATTACTGATGTTAGGCTAACCGGTCTGTAGTTCCCTCTTTTCTCTCCCTCCTTTTTTAAATAGGGGGGTTACATTTGCCACCTTCCAATCTGCAGGAACTGTTCCAGAGTCTATAGAATTTTGGAAGATGACAACCAATCCATCCACTATTTCCATGGCTACCTCTTTTAGTACTCTGGGATGTAGATTATCAGGCCCTGGGTATTTATCAGCTTTCAGTCCCATTAATTTCTCCAGCACTATTTTTTTACTAATACTAATTTCCTTTAATTCCTCCTTCTCACTAGTCCATTAGTTCCCTAGCATTTCTGGGAAGTTATTTGTGTCCACTTCCGTGAAGACAGAACCAAAGTATTTGTTTAATTGCTCTGCCATTTCCCTGTTCCCCATTATAAATTCTCCCGTTTCTGACTGTAAGGGACCTACATTTGTCTTCACTAATCTTTTTCTTTTTACATACTTGTAGAAGCTTTTACAGTCTGCTTTTATGTTCCTTGCAAGTTTACTCTCATACTCTCTCTTTCCCCTCTTAATCAATCTCTTGGTCTTTTTTTGCTGAATTCTAAACTGCTCCCAATCCTCAGGTTTACTACTTTTTCTGGCAACTTTATATGACTCCTCTTTGGATCGAATACTATCCTTAATTTCTTTTGTTAGCCATGATTGGGCCGCATTTCCTTTTGTGTTTTTGCGCCAGAAAGGAACGTATAACGGTTGCAATTCATGCATTCGTTCTTTAAATGTTAGCCATTGCCTATCCACCGTCATGCCTTTTAATGGAACTCCCCAATCTATCATTGCCAACTCACTCCCCTTACAATGGGTTGTTCATAGGACCACCAGTATCTGTTAAGTTACTGTCAGTTACCAGCTGGCAATCTTAAAAAGACAACACCATGAGTGAGGCTTATGATATTTTGACCTGTTAAAAGTTTCAACAAACCGTATTTTCGAAGAAACCTACCACTATATTGTTGACCAGGTATATGTCCCACGCAATGTTCCGTACTCAGTTTCACTCACATACATTCTGTGTATTCTGTGCTCACAGTCTCTCGCACGCTGTTGGACAACCTATGTATCTTTCCATATCCAGTCTTCAACTCTTGTACATCCCATGTGTCTGTTCTGTGCCTGCACTCTGATTCTCTCTATTATATATGCTGTGTTTCTATTGCACACTCGAGTACACATTCTGTACATCTTCTGTACCTGCAGTTTCTAACCTTCTGTTTTATACCCCATGCAACTGTTTTCTACCTTTACACAATAGTGTACATTCTGTGTATCTATTCAGTACCCACAAGAACACATGCTTTCTGTGCCTGCACTCTTACACAGCATTCTACACCCTCTGACTATCCATGCTGTATTCTCACTCTGTTGTACACCCTCTAATTATCCATTCTGTATTCTCACTCCATTGTAGACCCTCTGATTATCCATTCCGTATTCTCACTCTATTGTAGGTCCTCTGATTATCCATTCTGTATTCTCACTCCATTGTAGACCCTCTGATTATCCATTCTGTATTCTCACTCTATTGTAGACCCTCTGATTATCCATTCCGTATTCTCACTCTATTGTAGGTCCTCTGATTATCCATTCTGTATTCTCACTCTATTGTAGACCCTCTGATTATCCATTCCGTATTCTCACTCTGTTGTACACCCTCTAATTATCCATTCTGTATTCTCACTCCATTGTAGACCCTCTAATTATCCATTCTGTATTCTCACTCTATTGTAGGCCCTCTGATTATCCATTCTGTATTCTCACTCTATTGTAGACCCTCTGATTATCCATTCTGTATTCTCACTCCATTGTAGACCCTCTAATTATCCATTCTGTATTCTCACTCTATTGTAGGCCCTCTGATTATCCATTCTGTATTCTCACTCTATTGTAGACCCTCTGATTATCCATTCTGTATTCTCACTCTATTGTACACACTCTGATTATCCATTCTGTATTCTCACTCTATCGTGCACACACTGATTATTCATTCTGTATTTATGTTCTGCCACCTAACGAGTTTTTGCTTCTAATGCTCCCTGATTATCTTTTCTTTTTTGTTTTCTTTGTTCATCTCTTCCCAGGATTTGCCTGAATCACTGTATTATCTTTGCACAAAATCATACACCTGCCTGCAGATATATCTCACTTTCTTCATATATTCCTCCTCCGTTCTTTCACTGTCGCAATCCATCTCTTTATCGCTCTCCCACCCTTTTCTCTGCCCCACTCTTTCTCTCTTCCCCTCGCCCCTTCTCCCCCCTCTCTCACACTCAGTCTCTCACACACTCACATTTTCTATCTCTCACTCACTCATTCACTCACTCTCTCACACACACACTCTCTCTCACTCTGTTTCTCTCTCTCATTCTTTCACTCATTCTCACTCACACTCTCTCTCTCTCACTCACTCACCTGACTCTCTCTCTCTCTCTTTCTCTCTCTCTGTTTCTCTCTCTCATTCTTTCACTCATTCTCATTCTCTCTCACTCATTCTCTCTCACTCAATCTCTCTCACTCTCTCTCTCTCTCTCTCTCTCACTCTCTCTCTCTCTCTCTCTCTCTACAGCCTGGTGGTGCTAATTGTTTTAAACGTGATGCTGTTTTACAAGCTGTGGGCTTTAGAACAAGCTGCTCAGACACTGGAAGCCTGGCGTGTCCATGCACTTTCAGAGGGGTAAGTACTGGAAGGTCTGAATCAAGTGAGGCTGGAACTCTCCTGGAGTTCTTTCAGTGATCAATATAATTCTCTTGGCAAACGGTGAGATCCACACTGCCCGACTTCGCCAAGAGTGCAAAGAGTTGGAAATGAGGAAGGAACGATAAGTCAAAGCCACAAATGTGGGGTGTTTGTAGGGGGAAGGGAAGACTGAAGGAGGTGAGGAGTTCCACAGTTTTAAGGTCTAGGGAAAGAATGAGTTTTAATATGAAAGATGCAGGGAAGAGTTTGGACAGGATAAAAACAGAACATCCTGGCAACACACAGGGTCAGTGATGAGAAACAACAGATGATGACATTTTAGGTGTGAATTCTTCATCAGAACTGAAGGAAAAATAAATGGTAAATTTAGTATGATTGGGATAATAGAGGAAAGGGAGGGAGAGAATTCAGCATTGCATCAATAAGAAAGAGGAAGCTCTGTAAACTGATAGATGATATAAAAGGTGCTGAGCAAAATTATTCAGATATAAAAGTATGTGGAAATAGTGGGGGAGAGAGAGAGGCCTGAAAAATGACAAATTGCAAGTACAGGAAACGTGGAATTAAAACAGGAAAAGCAAGGGAAATATGGTCCCGATGCATTTGCTCAGCCCTTTCCCAGCACAGTCTGACAAAGGGGCTTCACCCCAAATGCCAGTCCACTCCTGTCGTCTTCTCCTTATGTACTGACAGGCACTCCCCACATCACAAGCACACTCCTTGTAGGGTGGGCTATTTACAGCTGAGGAGGAACAAGAGCAGAGAGTTCAGAGGAGAACTGAGCAGAGGACCAGACATGGCTGAGCCAACAAACAGTTCTAGATCTAATGAAAGGAGAGATTTGTTGTATGAAATCGTCCATCGATTAGAATAATGTCAGTTCTTTCACTGCTGCAGATAGAAGGATTGCAAAAGTGAAAACAGAATCTGACTGGGAAAAGCTGTAAAGAATGTTGAGCAATTTAAAGGGTGGCCACAGAACCAGGCGCTTTTGGCCACAGGACAGATACAATTGGCCACTTGGCCTCTGCCTGTGCTGTAAACTGTGTTCAGTTGCCGGACATATAATGCCAAACAAGGGCACTTACAATACCCCTGCCGGAGCAGGTGTCCATCTGTTGGATTAGGGCACTCAAGCCTGAGGCTGACTATTGGGATTGGATGCACAGGGCTGCAGTTAATCAAGGTCCATTTCGGAAGAATCCCCCTGCTCCTTCCCCTGTGCTCATAAGAGCATAAGAAATAGGAGCAGGAGTAGGCCATACAGCCCCTCGAGCCTGCTCCACCATTCAATCAGATCATGGCTGATCTTCGACCTCAACTCCACTTTCCTGCCCGATCCCCATATCCCTTGATTCCCCCAGAGTCTAAATTGTTCTTGCGTCGAGCCGGGGCGGACTCCATGGGCTGAATGGCCTCCTTCCATGCTGTAACCTTTCTATGATTCTATGAGAGGGTTGTCCTATGAGGAGAGGTTGAGTAGAATGGGCCTATACTCTCTCGAGTTTAGATGAGAGGTGATCTCATTGAAACATATAAGACTCTGAGGGAGATTGACAGTATAGTTGCTGAGAGATTGTTTCCCCTGGCTGGAGAGTCTAGAACTAGGGGGCACAGTCTCAGGATAAGGGGTCGGCCATTTAATACTGAAATGAGGAGGAATTTCTTCACTCTGAGGGTTGTTAATCTTTGGAATTCTCTACTCCAGAGGGCTGTAGATGCTGAGTCGTTGAGTATATTCAAGGCTGAGATGGAAGGAGGCCATTCGGCCCATGGAGTCCGCCCTGGCTCTATGCAAGAACAATCCAGCTAGTCCCACTCCCCCGCCCTTTCCCTGTAGCCCTGCAAATTTTTTCCTTTCAAGTACTTATCCAGTTCTCTTTTGAAGACCATGATTGAATCTGCCTCCAGGACCCCCTCGGGCAGTGCATTCCAGATCATAACCAAAAAAAGTTTTTCCTCATGTCACCTTTGGTTCTTTTGCCAATCACCTTAAATCTATGTCCTCTGGTCCTTGACCCTTCCACCAATGGGAACAGTTTCTCTCTATCTACTCTGTCTAGACCCTTCATGATTTTGAATACCTCTATCAAATCTCCTCACAACTCTTGGGAAGTAAGGAAGGGCAGGTGACAGAAGTGTTAGTGAGGGATCACTTTGGGACCAGTGATCATAATTCCATTAGTTTTAGGATAGCTATGGAGAATGATAGGTTTGGCCCAGAAGTTAAAATTCTAAATTGGGGAAAGGCTAATTTTGATGGTATTAGACAGGAACTTTCAGAAGTTGATTGGGACAGTCTGTTGGCAGGCAAAGGGACGTCTGGTAAGTGGGAGGCCTTCAAAAGTGTGTTAACCAGGGTTCAGGGTAAGCACATTCCTTATAAAGTGAAGGGCAAGGCTGGTAGAAGTAGGGAACCTTGGATGACTCGGGAGATTGAGGCCCTAGTCAGAAAGAAGAAGGAGGCATATGACATGCATAGGCAGCTGGGATCAAGTGGATCCCTTGAAGAGTATAGAGATTGCCGGAGTAGAGTTAAGAGAGAAATCAGGAGGGCAAAAAGGGGACATGAGATTGCTTTGGCAGATAAGGCAAAGGAGAACCCAAAGAGCTTCTACAAATACATAAAGGGCAAAAGAGTAACTAGGGAGAGAGTAGGGCCACTTAAGGATCAACAAGGTCATCTATGTGCGGAACCACTAGAGATGGGTGAGATCCTAAATGACTCTTTCGCATCGGTATTTACGGTTGAGAAAGGCATGGATGTTAGGGAACTTGGGGAAATAAATAGTGATGTCTTGAGGAGTGTACATATTACAGAGAGGGAGGTGCTGGAAGTCTTAACTCGCATCAAGGTAGATAAATCTCCGGGACCTGATGAAATGTATCCCAGGACGTTATGGGAGGTGAGGGAGGAAATTGGGGGTCCCCTAGCAGAGATATTTCAATCATCGACAGCTACAGGTGAGGTGCCTGGAGATTGGAGGGTAGCAAATGTTGTGCCTTTGTTTAAGAAGGGCGGCAGGGAAAAGCCTGGGAACTACAGACCGGTGAGCCTGACATCTATAGTGGGTAAGTTGTTAGAGGGTATTCTGAGAGACAGGATCTATGGGCATTTGGAGAGGCAGGGACTGATTAGGAACAGTCAGCATGGTTTTGTGAGAGGAAAATCATGATTGAGTTTTTTGAAGGGGTAACCAAGAAGATAGATGAGGGCTGTGCAGTAGACGTGGTCTACATGGACTTTAGCAAAGCCTTTGACAAGGTACCGCATGGTAGGTTGTTACATAAGGTTAAATCTCACGGGATCCAAGGTGAGGTAGCCAATTGGATACAAAATTGGATTGACGGCAGAAGACAGAGGGTGGTTGTAGAGGGTTGTTTTTCAAACTGGATGCCTGTGTCCAGCGGTGTGCCTCAGGGATCGGTGCTGGGTCCGCTGTTATTTGTTATTTATATTAATGATTTGGATGAGAATTTAGGAGGCATGGTTAGTAAGTTTGCAGATGACACCAAGATTGGTGGCATTGTGGACAGTGAAGAAGGTTATCTAGGATTGCAACGGGATCTTGATAAATTGGGCCAGTGGGCCGATGAATGGCAGATGGAGTTTAATTTAGATAAATGTGAGGTGATGCATTTTGGTAGATCGAATCGGGCCAGGACCTACTCCGTTAATGGTAGGGCGTTGGGGAGAGTTATAGAACAAAGAGATCTAGGAGTACAGGTTCATAGCTCCTTGAAAGTGGAGTCACAGGTGGATAGGGTGGTGAAGAAGGCATTCAGCATGCTTGGTTTCATTGGTCAGAACATTGAATACAGGAGTTGGGATGTCTTGTTGAAGTTGTACAAGACATTAGTTAGGCCACACTTGGAATACTGTGTACAGTTCTGGTCACCCTATTATAGAAAGGATATTATTAAACTAGAAAGAGTGCAGAAAAGATTTACTAGGATGCTACCGGGACTTGATGGTTTGACTTATAGGGAGAGGTTGGATAGACTGAGACTTTTTTCCCTGGAGAGTAGGAGGTTTCGGGGTGATCTTATAGAAGTCTATAAAATAATGAGGGGCATAGATAAGGGAGATAGTCAAAATCTTTTCCCAAAGGTAGGGGAGTCTATAACGAGGGGGCATAGATTTAAGGTGAGAGGGGAGAGATACAAAAGGGTCCAGAGGGGCAATTTTTTCACTCAAAGGGTGGTGATTGTCTGGAACGAGCTGCCAGAGGCAGTAGTAGAGGCGGGTCCAATTTTGTCTTTTAAAAAGCATTTGGACAGTTACATGGGTAAGATGGGTATAGAGGGATATGGGCCAAGTGCAGGCAATTGGGACTAGCTTAGTGGTATAAACTGGGCGACATGGACATGTTGGGCCGAAGGGCCTGTTTCCATGTTGTAAACTTCTATGATTCTATGATTCTAACTATCTCTGTTCCAAGGAGAACAACCCCAGCTTCTCCAGTCTATCCACGTAACTAAAGTCCCTCATCCATGGAATCATTCTAGTAAATCTCTTCTGCACCCTCTCTAAGGCCTTCACATCTTTCCTAAAGTGCGGTGCCCAGAACTGGACACAATACTCCAGTTGTGGCCGAATCATTGTTTTTATAAAGGTTCATCATGACTTCCATACTTTTGTACTGTGTGTCTCTATGTATAAAGCCCAGGATCTCGTATGCTTTTTTAACCGCTTTCTCAACCTGCCCTGCCACCTTCAACGATTTGTGCACATATACCCCCAGATCTCTCTGTTCCTGTACTCCTTTTAAAGTTGTGCCCTCTAGTTTATATTGCCTTTCCTACCGAAATGTATCACTTCGCATTTTTCTGCGTTAAATTTCATCACGTGTCCGCCCATTCCACCAGCCTGTCTATATCCTCTTGTAGTCTATCACTATCCTCCTCACTGTTTACTACCCTTGCAAGTTTTGTGTCATCTGCAAATGTTGAAATTGTGGCCTGTACACCCAAGTCCAAGTCATTAATATATATCAAGAAAAGCAATGGTCCTAGTACCGCCCCTGGGGAACACCACCGTACACCTCCCTCCAGTCCAAAAAACAACCGTTCACCACTATTCTGTCTCCTGTCCCTTAGCCAATTCTGTATCCATGTTGCTACTGCCCTCTTTATTCCATGGGCTGCAATTTTGATGATAAGCTACCGTGCGGCACTTTATTAAATGCCTTTTGAAAGTCCATATACACCACATCAACTGCATTGCCCTCATCTACCCTCTCTGTTACCTCATCAAAAAACTCTATCAGGTTAGTTAAACACGATTTGTCTTTAACAAATCTGTGCTGGCTTTCCCTAATCTATCCACACTCGTCCAAGTGACTGTTAATTCTGACCCGGATTATCGTTTCTAAAAGTTTCCCCACCACTGAGGTTAAACTGACTGGCCTATAGTTGCTGGGTTTATCCTTACACCTTTTTTGGAACAAGGATGTAACATTTGCAATTCTCCAGTCCTCTGGCACCACCCCCACCGTACCTATGGATGTTTGGAAGATTATGGCCAGTAACTCTGCAATTTCCACCCTTACTTACCTCAGCAACCTAGGATACTTCCCATCCAGACCGGGTGACTTATCTACTTTAAGTACAGCTAGCCTTTCACATACCTCTTCATCATCAGGAATTCATCTAGTGAACCTTCGTTGCATCGCCTCTAAGGCAAGTATATCCTTCCTTAGATAAGGAGACCAAAACTGTACACAGTACTCCAGGTGTGGTCTCACCAAAGCCCTGTACAATTGTAGTAAGACTTTCCTACTCTTGTACTCCAACACTCTTGTAATAAAGGCCAACATGCCATTTGCTTTCCTAATTGCTTGCTGTACTTGCATGTTAACTTTCTGTGATTCATGTACGAGGACACCCAAATCCCTCTGACTACCAACATTTCTTCGTGTCTCACCTTTTAAAAAAAATTCTGCTTTTCTGTTCTTCCTACCAAAATGAATAACCTCATATTTCCCCACATTATACTCCATCTGCCACCTTCTCGCCCACCCACTGCCTATATCCCTTTGCAGCCTCTTTGTGTCCTCCTCACAGCTTGCTTTCCCTCCTAGCTTAGTATCGTCAGCAAACTTGGATACATTAAACTCGGCCCCTTCATCTAAGTCATTGATATATATTGTAAACAGCTGAGGCCCAAGCACTGATCCTTGCGGCACCCCACTAGTTACAGCCTGCCAACCTGAAAATGACTAATTTATTCCTACTCTCTCTTTTCTGTCCATTAACCAATCCTCAATTCACGCTATTATATAACCCCCAATCCCATGAGCCCTAATCTTGTGTAACCACCTCTTCTGTGGCAACTTATCGAATGCCTTTTGAAAATCCGAGACACCCAAATCTCTCTGAACACCAACATTTAATAGTTTCTCATCATTTAAAAAATATTCTGTGGTTTTCCCCAGGGATCAGTATTAGCACCACTGCTCTTTTTGATATGTTAATGATCTGGACTTGGGTATAGAGGGTACATAGTTTGCAGATGACACAAAATTCGGAAATGTGGTAAACAGTGGTAGTAACAGACTTCAGGAGGCCATAGGCAGACTGGTGAAACGGGCAGACACATGGCAAATTAAATTTAACGCAGGGAAATGATTTATAAAGGTTTAGCATAACTTTCTGTGTTTCATGTACGAGGACACCCAAGTGTCTCTGAACACCAACATTTCTGTTTTTCTATTCTTCCAACCAAATGTCACACCGCAGGTAAAGATTACGCAGGCAGAAAGGAAATGGGTGACCGCCAGGCAGAGTAAAAGGACTAGGCAGGTAGAACAGGAGTCCCCTGGGGCCATCTCCCTCTCAAACAAATATACCACTTTGGATACTGTTGGGGGAGATGGCTTATCAGGGGAAAGCAGCAAGAGCCAAGTTCGGGGCACCACGGGTGGCTCTGCTGCACAGGAGGGGAGGAATAAGAGTGGCAGGGCTATAGTGATAGGGGATTCAATTGTAAGGGGAACAGATAGGCATTTCTGCGCCTGCAAATGTGACTCCAGGATGGTATGTTGCCTCCCTGGTGCTAGGGTCAAGGATGTCACTGAGCGGCTGCAGGCCATTCTGGAGGGGGAGGGTGAACAGCCAGTAGTCGTGGTCCATATCAGTACCAAAGACATAGGTTTAAAAAAAAAGGGATGAGGTCCTGCAAGGTGAATTTAAGGAGTTAGGAGATAAATTAAAAAGCAAGACCTCAAAGGTGGTGATCTCAGGATTACTACCAGTGCCATGTGTTAGTGCTGTTGGGGAAGGTTTAAACTAGAATGGCAGGGGGTTGGGAACCTGAGCAGGGAGACAGAGGAGGGGGAAACAACGATAGAAACAAAAGACAGAAAGGGAAGAAGCAATAGTGGAAGGCAGAGAAAACAAGGGCGAAAAACAAATCGGGCCATAATGCAAAATAATACTAAAATGACTAGCAATCTTAAAAAGACAAGTCTAAAGGCATTGTGTCTTAATGAGCAGAACATTCGCAATAAGGTAGATGAATTAACAGCGCAGATAGATATTAACGGGTATGATATAGTTGCGATTACGGAGACATGGCTGCAGGGTGACCAAGGATGGGAACTGAACATCCAGGGGTATTCAATATTTAGGAAGGACAGGCAAAAAGGGAAAGGAGGTGGGGTAGCGTTGTTAGTAAAGGAGGAAATCCATGCAATAGTGAGGAAGGATATTGGCTCGGAAAATCACAATATGGAATCTGTATGGGTGGAGCTAAGAAACACCAAGGGGCAGAAAATGTTGGTGGGGGTTGTCTATAGGCCCCCAAACAGTAGTGGAGATGTAGGGGAGGGCATTAAACAGGAAATTAGAGATGCATGCAAGAAGGGTACAACTATAATAAGGGGAGACTTTACATATAGATTGTTCAAATCAAATTAGCAATAATACTGTGGGGGAGGAATTCCTGGACTGTGTACGTGATGGATTTCTAGACCTCTAGTTGGTTCTTCAATATATTGAACAGGCGATCCTAGACTGGATATTGTGCAATGAGAAAGGATTAATTAACAATCTTGTTGTGCCGGGGTCCCTTAGAGAAGAGCAACCATAACATGATAGAATTCCTCATTAAGATGGAGGGTGAAGTAGTTGAATCCGAAACTAGGGTCCTGAATCTAAATAAAGGAAATTACGAAAGTATGAGGTATGAGTTGGCTATGATAGATTGGGGAACTTTACTAAAAGGGATGACGATGGAAAGGCAATGGCTAATATTTAAAGAACATGTACAGGAATTACAACAATTATTCATTCCTGTCTGGCGCAAAAATAAAACAGGAAAGGTGGCTCAACCGTGGCTTACAAAAGAAATTAGGGATAGTATTAGATCCAAAGAGGAGACAGATAAAGTTTCCAGAAAAAGCGACAAGCCTGAGGATTGGGAGCAGTTCAGAATTCAGCGAAGGAGAACAAAGAGATTGATTAATAGGGGGAAAATAGAGTATGAGAGTAAACTAGTCAGGGAACATAAAAACTGACTGTAAAAGCTGCTATAAGTATGTCGAGAGAAAAAGATTAGTGAAGACAAATGTAGGTCCCTTACAGTCAGAAATGGGGGAAATTATAATGGGGAACAAAGAAATGGCAGAACAATTAAACACATACTTTGGCTCTGTCTTCACAAAGGAGGACAGATTAATCAGGAAATAGTCGGGGCATGTAATAAGGGAACAGCTATAATTATGGGGGATTTTAACTATCATATTAACTGGACAAATCAAATTGGGCAGGGCAGCCTTGAGGAAGAGTTTATTGAGTGTATTAGGGATGGATTTCTTAAGCAGCATGTAACTGATCCTACAAGGGGGCAGGCAACCTTGGACCTGGTCCTGTGTAATGAGCCAGGATTAATTAATAATGTCCTAGTTAAGGATCCCCTTGGAATGAGTGACCATAACATGGTTACTTTCCATATCCAATTAGAGGGTGAGAAGGTTGGTTCTCAAACAAGCGTACTGAGCTTGAATAAAGGCGACTATGATGGTACGAGAGCGGAATTGATTAAAGTGGACTGGGAAAATAGATTAAAGGGTAAGACGGTACATGAGCAGTGGTGTTCATTTAAGGAGTTATTTTACAACTTTCAAAAAATATATATTCCACTGAGGAAAAAAGGGTGTAAAAGAAATGACAGCCATCCGTGGCTAAGTAAAGAAATTAAGGATAGTATCCGACTAAGAACAAGGACATATAAGGTAGCCAAACTTAGTGGGAGGATAGAAGATTGGGAAGTCTTCAAAAGACAGCAAAAAGTAACTAAAGGATTGATTAAGAAAGGGAAGATAGATTATGAAAATAAATTAGCAAAAAATATAAAAACAGATAGCAAGAGTTTCTATAGTTATATAAAAAGAAAAAGGGTGGCTAAGCCAAACGTAGGTCCCTTAGAGGATGAGACTGGGAAATTAATGGTGGGAAACATGGAGATGGCAAAAATGCTGAACAAATATTTTGTTTCAGTCTTTATGGTAGAGGAGACTAAGAATATCCCAACACTGGACAAACAGGGGGCTCTGGGGGGGGAGGAGCTAAATACGATTAAAATCACTAAGGAATTGGTACTCAGTAAATTAATGGGACTCAAGGCGGATAAATCCCCTGGACCTGATGGCTTACATCCTAGGGTCTTGAGGGAAGTGGCAGTAGGGATTGTGGATGCTTTGGTAATAATTTTCCAAAATTCTCTGGACTCGGCAAAGGTCCCGGCAGATTGGAAAACTGCTAATGTAACACTGTTATTTAAAAAGGGTAGTAGGCAGAAGGCTGGAAATTATAGACCAGTTAGCCTAACATCTGTGGTGGGTAAAATTTGGGAGTCTATTATTAAGGAGACAGTAGCGGAACATTTAGATAAATATAATTTAATAGGACAAAGTCAGCATGGCTTTATGAAGGGGAAGTCATGTCTGACAAATTTGCCTGAGTTCTTTGAGGACATAACGTACAGGGTGGATAAAGGGGAACCAGTGGACGTAGTGTATTTAGACTTCCAGAAGGCATTCGACAAGGTGCCACATAAAAGATTATTGCTCAAGATAAAGAATCACTGGATTGGGGGTAATATTCTGGCATGGGTGGAGGATTGGTTATCTAACAGGAAGCAGAGAGTTGGGATAAATGGTTCATTCTCGGACTGGCAACCAGTAGCCAGTGGTGTTCCGCAGGGGTCGGTGCTGGGTCCCCAACTCTTTACAATCTATATTAACGATTTGGAGGAGGGGACCGAGTGTAACATATCAAAGTTTGCAGATGATACAAAGATGGGAGGGAAAGTAGACAACGAGGAGGACATAAAAAACCTATAAGGGGATATAGACAGGCTGGGTGAGTGGGCGGAGATTTGGCAGATGCAATACAATATTGGAAAATGTGAGGTTATGCACTTTGGCAGGAAAAATCAGAGAGCAAGTTATTATCTTAATGGCGAGAAACTGGAAAGTACTGCAGTACAAAGGGATCTGGGGGTCCTAGTGCAAGAAAATCAAAAAGTTAGTATGCAGGTGCAGCAGGTGATCAAGAAGGCCAACGGAATGTTGGCTTTTATTGCTCGGGGGATAGAATATAAAAACAGGGAGGTGTTGCTGCAGTTATATAAGGTATTGGTGAGACCGCACCTGGAATACTGCATACAGTTTTGGTGTCCATACTTAAGAAAAGACATACTTGCTCTCGAGGCAGTACAAAGAAGGTTCACTCGGTTAATCCCGGGGATGAGGGGGTGGACATATGAGGAGAGGTTGAGTAGATTGGGACTCCACTCATTGGAGTTCAGAAGAATGAGAGGCGATCTTATTGAAACGTATAAGATTGTGAAGGGGCTTGATCGGGTGGATGCGGTAAGGATGTTCCCAAGGATGGGTGAAACTAGAACGAGTGGGCATAATCTTAGAATAAGGGGCTGCTCTTTCAAAACTGAGATGAGAAACTTCTTCACTCAGGGGGTAGTGGGTCTGTGGAATTTGCTGCCCCAGGAAGTTGTGGAAGCTACATCATTAAATAAATTTAAAACAGAAATAGACAGTTTCCGAGAAGTAAAGGGAATTAGGGGTTACGGGGAGCAGGCAGGAAATTGGACATGAATTTAGATTTGAGGTTAGGATCAGATCAGCCATGATCTTATTGAATGGCGGAGCAGGCTCGAGGGGCCGATTGGCCTACTCCTGCTCCTATTTCTTATGTTCTTATGACCCAAATAACCTCCCAGAAATGTAAGGGAACCAAAGGTCTAGTGAGAGGGAGGAACTGAAGGAAACCAGAATTAGTAAGAAAATAGTGCTCGGGAAATTAATGGGGCTAAAGGCTGACAAATCCCCAGGGCCTGATAATCTACATCCCAGAGTACTAAAGGAAGTGGCCCTGGAAATAGTGGATGCATTGGTGATCACCTTCCAAAATTCTAGAGACTCTGGAACAGTTCCTACAGATTGGAGGGTGGCAAATGTAACCCCACTATTTAAAAAAGGAGGGAGAGAAAAAACAGGGAATTACAGACCAGTTAGCCTAACATCAGTAATGGGGAAAGTGCTAAGTCTATTATAAAGGATGTGATAACAGAACACTTGGAAGGCATTAACGGGATTGGACAAAGTCAGCATGGGTTTATGAAAGGGAAATCATGCTTAACAAATCTACTGGATTTTTTTGAGGATGTAACTAGTAGAATAGATAGGGGAGAACCAGTGGATGTGGTGTACTTGGATTTTCAGAAGACTTTTGATAAGGTCCCACTCAAGAGGTTAGTGTGCAAAATTAAAGCGCATGGGATCGGGGGGAATATACTGGCATGGATTGAGAATTGGTTGACAGACAGGAAACAGAGTAGGAACAAACGGGTCTTTTTCCAGGTGGCAGGCAGTGACTAGTGGGGTACCGCAGGGATCAGTGCTTGGGCCCCAGCTATTCACAATCTATATCAATGATTTGGATGAGGGAACGGAATGTAACATTTCCAAGTTTGCAGACGACACAAAGCTGGGGTGGAATGTGAGCTGTGAGGAGGATGCAAAGAGGCTCCAATGTGATTTAGACAAGTTGGATGAATGGGCAAGAACATGGCAGATGCAGTATAACGTGGATAAATGTGAGGTTATCCACTTTGGTTGTAAAAACAGAAAGACAGATTATTATCTGAATGGTGATCAATTGGAAAAAGGGGAGGTGCAATGAGACGTGGGTGTCCTTGTACACCAGTCGCTGAAAGCGAGCATTCAGGTGCAGCAAGCAGTTAGGAAGGTGAATGGTATTTTGGCGTTCGTTGCAAGAGGATTTGAGTACAGGGATGTCTTACTGCAGTTATACAGGGCCTTGGTGAGACCACATCTGGAGTATTGTGTGCAGTTTTGGTCTCCTTATCTGAGGAAGGATGTCCTTGCCATGGAGGGAGTGCAACAAAGGTTTACCAGACTGATTCCTGGGATGGCAGGACTGATGTATGAGGAGAGATTGGGTCGACTAGGCCTGTATTCACTAGAGTTTAGAAGAATGAGAGGTGATCTCATTGAAACATATAAAATTCTAACAGGACTAGACAGACTAGGTGCAGGGAGGATGTTCCCGATGGCTGGGGAATCCAGAACCAGGGGTCACAGTCTCAGGATACGGGGTATGCCATTTAGAACCGAGATGAGGAGAAATTTCTTCAGAGGGTGGTGAACCTGTGGAATTTATCTACCACAGAAGGCAGTGGAGGCCAAGTCATTAGATGTATTCAAGAAGGAGATAGATATATTTCTTAATGCTAAAGGGATCAAGGGATATGGGGAAAAAGTGGGAACAGGATATTGAGTTAGATGATCATAATGATCATTTTGAATGGTGGAGCAGGCCCGAAGGGCCGAGTGGCCTACTCTTGTTCCTATTTTCTATGTTTCTATGTTTCTAAAGTGAATAACCTCACATTTCCCCACATTATACTCCATCTGCCACCTTCTTGCCCAATCATTTAACCTGTCTATATCCCTTTGCAGACTCTTTGTGTCCTCGTCACAGCTTACTTTTTTTTATTCGTTCATGGGATGTGGGCGTCGCTGGCAAGGCCGGCATTTATTGCCCATCCCTAATTGCCCTTGAGAAGGTGGTGGTGAGCCGCCTCCTTGAACCGCTGCAGTCCGTGTGGTGAAGGTTCTCCCACAGTGCTGTTAGGAAGGGAGTTCCAGGATTTTGACCCAGCGACGATGAAGGAACGGCGATATATTTCCAAGTCGGGATGGTGTGTGACTTGGAGTGGAACGTGCAGGTGGTTTTGTTCCCATGTGCCTGCTGCCCTTGTCCTTCTAGGTGGTAGAGGTCGTGGGTTTGGGAGGTGCTGTTGAAAAAGCCTTGGCGAGTTGCTGCAGTGCATCCTGTGGATGGTACACACTGCAGCCACAGTGCGCCGGTGGTGAAGGGAGTGAATGTTTAGGGTGGTGGACGGGGTACCAATCAAGCGGGCTGCTTTGTCCTGGATGGTGTCGAGCTTCTTGAGTGTTGTTGGAGCTGCACTCATCCAGGCAAGTGGAGAGTATTCCATCACACTACTGACTTGTGCCTTGTAGATGGTGGAAAGGCTTTGGGGAGTCAGGAGGTGAGTCACTCGCCGCAGAATACCCAGCCTCTGACCTGCTCTTGTAGCCACAGTATTTATGTGGCTGGTCCAGTTAAGTTTCTGGTCAGTGGTGACCCCCAGGATGTTGATGGTGGGGGATTCGGCGATGGTAATGCTGTTGAATGTCGAGGAGAGGTGGTTAGATTCTTTCTTGTTGGAGATGGTCATTGCCTGGCACTTGTCTGGCGCGAATGTTACTTGCCACTTATGAGCCCAAGCCTGGATGTTGTCCAGGTCTTGCTGCATGCAGGCTCGGACTGCTTCATTATCTGAGGGGTTGTGAATGGAACTGAACACTGTGCAAACATCAGCGAACATTCCCATTTCTGACCTTATGATGGATTGATGAAGCAGCTGAAGATGGTTGGGCCTAGGACACTGCCCTGTGGAACTCCTGTAGCAATGTCCTGGCCTCCAACAACCACTACTATATTCTTTTGTGCTAGGTATGACTCTAGGCACTGGAGAGTTTTCCCTTTGATTCCCATTGATTTCAATTTTACTAGGGCTCCTTGGTGCCACATTCGGTCAATTGTGCCTTGATGTCAAGGGCAGTCACTCTCAGCTCACCTCTGGAATTCAGCTCTTTTGTCCATGTTTGGACCAAGGCTGTAATGAGTTTCCCACTTAGATTTGTATCGTCAGCAAACTTGGATACATTACACTCGGCTCCTTTTATTTCCACTCCTGTTATCCTCACCCTTTCTCTTTTGAATGTTCTCCTTGCTTTGAGGTCATGGTCCCAGTGAATTGCCTGCTCCTGTCCTTGCCACTCCTGTTGTGTGGTGTGATATCTGCTCATCGCTCTGCAATTCCTTTCTTGTGTTACTGTTGCCTATTGAACTCGTGTTACATGCAGTGTTACAATTCCTGTAGTTGTTCATATCTCTGTGAAGACCTACTAATGGACTTCTTTTCATGCCTCTTCTGATAGAAAGATTCCTCAGACAGCTGTGGAATGGGCCCATATCTTACAGTTGCAGAAGAGCTTCCATGATGCCGAATTACAGAAGTGGAGACACATCCTCAAGGCCTGTGTTGGGCTCTTAGATGAGGTAAGAAATTCTGATCAATGAATTATTTATCACTCCGGGATATGTGATCATCAATGGCAGATTATTATATATAGAGTCCAGATCCACCTGTGTGTAGGTTGCATCCTTAACCTTCACTAAGGTGGAGCGATCTGTGCATTGAGTTCAGCTGCTGTGATTTGAGATTCCTGATTCCGTTTATTCTGTTTCAGATGAAGTTTTCCCTGGAGAGATTGCACAAGGGCATTGCTTTGGTGAATCTGCCTGCAGAATCTGAAGAAAGCACTGAAGATCCCTTTTGACCGGGAAATAAGACTGGAGCACGTGGCGGTGATTTGTTACAAGTCACCCATGCTGCAGAGTTGTGGCAACAGTTATCAAAGCAGCAGAAACTCTGAAGGAAGCCAGATCCCTTCCGCACTTTTTCAATGCAATCCTTTTCATTCCAGAATCGGACTTTCTGTGGAACATTAATTAAAGGGGAACAGTAAATCAGAATTAGTCACTGCCGTTTCTAATAGTCGCTGATGGTCTTACAAAACCTTTAGGCTCGACACGGACATGGTCTTGACAATTGGCAAATGTGAAGAAGCTTGTTGTAGCCTTGACCACTTACGGTTCAACAACAGCCTTGTGTCTGCATGTCCTCGGTGTAATTTCTACAAGCAAAACAATTGAAAGTATTTGACACCACTGGATCCCAATTCTCAGTTCCGTCAGGTGGTGGAGGGAGGGAGGGAGGGAAGGGGGGCGGGAGGAGACGTGCGCTGTGGATCGGAGGGGTGGTGAGCTGGGGGTATGGGGGTGTTGAGCTGGGGGTATGGGGGTGTTGAGCTGGGGATATGGGGGTGTTGAGCTGGGGATATGGGGGTGTTGAGCTGGGGATATGGGGGGGTTGAGCTGGGGATATGGGGAGGTTGAGCTGGGGATATGGGGGGGTTGAGCTGGGGATATGGGGGGTTCAGCTGGGGATATGGGGGGATAAGCTGCAGATATAGGGGGGTTGGATGAGCTGCGGATATGGGGGAGTGAGCAGATATGGGGCGGTCATGTAAGCTGCTGATATGGGGGGTTTTAAGCTGCGGATATGGGGGGATTGGGTGAGCTGCGGGTATGGGGGAGGTGGTGTGAGCTGCGGGTATGGGGGAGGTGGTGTGAGCTGCGGGTATGGGGGAGCGGTGTTGGTGTGAGCTGCGGGTATGGGGGAGGTGGTGTGAGCTGCGGGTATGGGGGAGCGGTGTTGGTGTGAGCTGCGGGTATGGGGGGATTGGGTGAGCTGCGGGTATGGGGGAGCGGTGTTGGTGTGAGCTGCGGGTATGGGGGAGGTGGTGTGAGCTGCGGGTATGGGGGAGCGGTGTTGGTGTGAGCTGCGGGTATGGGGGGATTGGGTGAGCTGCGGGTATGGGGGAGCGGTGTTGGTGTGAGCTGCGGGTATGGGGGAGGTGGTGTGAGCTGCGGGTATGGGGGAGCGGTGTTGGTGTGAGCTGCGGGTATGGGGGGATTGGGTGAGCTGCGGGTATGGGGGAGCGGTGTTGGTGTGCTTGTGGAACCCTTTGTCATCGGGCAGGTTGTGCTTGGTGACATTATTCAGATGTAGACCAAGGGCTGTGAGTTGCTGCGTCTTCAGACACACCTTGGATGATGTATAAAAGCTGCACCTGTTCTTAAACGGATGGAGACGCACCAGATGCAGGACCAATCCACTGGGCTTCGAACTCCTTGCCTCAGGTGGTCAATTGCACTGACATTTCTGGATCTTTGTCACAATAGGACTCCTTCCCTCAACAGCTGATTTGCTGCAATCTGAGTATTTTTCCTTGTCCGTTTTGGTCTAAAAGTTCCCATATTTATTATTTCTGATGGAGCCTCTCCCATAGAATATTCCCACAGAATATCCAGACCATCTCAGTATCAGCAGCTCAGCCTGCACTCTTGTAGACTGCCATGTTAGAAAGGACAGTATTCTAGACTGTTACAGTGTTTATTGCTCAAATTATTGAGACAAAATGTTTTTTTTATTTATAAAGAATGTGACAGGAATTATAGTAAAATTATTAAAGTTTCCTCTGGAACTTTGGTATCAGTATTGCACCAGAATTTTCCCTTCTGAAGACTTGCTGGTGGGACGTATCGGACTGCCGGGGGGAATTACTGGACTGCTGTGGGGACGTACCGGACTGCCGGGGGGAATTACTGGACTGCTGTGGGGACGTACCGGACTGCCGGGGGGAATTACTGGACTGCTGTGGGGACGTACCGGACTGCCGGGGGGAATTACTGGACTGCTGTGGGGACGTACCGGACTGCCGGGGGGAATTACTGGACTGCTGTGGGGACGTACCGGACTGCCGGGGGGAATTACTGGACTGCTGTGGGGACGTATCCGAATGCTGCTGATGAAGTACTGACCAGCACCATGACTGAACAAACTGAAAAGATCGTATGCACAAGTGTTGTGTATTTGTAATGTGTGTGCAAAACAGTTTAATGTGTGTGTAAAACAGTATATCTTGCTACTTATGTGTTTGTCAATATAGAATCCTAAACCCTTTCTGTGTGATTGTTGTCCTTATATTTTTTATTCATTCATGGGATGTGGGCGTCGCTGGCGAGGCCGGCATTTATTGCCCATCCCTAATTGCCCTTGAGAAGGTGGTGGTGAGCCACCTTCTTGAACCGCTGCAGTCCGTGTGGTGAAGGTTCTCCCACCTTATATCACCAAGCAGCCTTTGAAAAGGTCGTTTCTAGTTCAATTCACACCTCGAGTACAGAGTCCTGCAGAGATTCCAATGATGCTAGGGGATTGTAAATGTGTCCACTGGGCAGTTTATCACAGCCCGGCGGGGAGGGGGAGGGGGAGGGCAGTGGCTACAGATACCCTCAGCTTTCATAGAGTCATAGAGTTATACAGCACGGATAGAGGCCCTTCGGCCCATCGTGTCCGCGCCGGCCATCAGCCCTGTCTACTCTAATCCCATATTGCAGCATTTGGTCCGTAGCCTTGTATGCTATGGCATTTCAAGTGCTCATCCAAATGCTTCTTGAATGTTGTGAGGGTTCCTGCCTCCACAACCCTTTCAGACAGTGAGTTCCAGACTCCAACCACCCTCTGGGTGAAAAAGTTCTTTCTCAAATCCCCTCTAAACCTCCCGCCTTTTACCTTGAATCTATGCCCCCTTGTTATAGAACCCTCAACGAAGGGAAAAAGCTCCTTAGTATCCATCCTATCTATGCCCCTCATAATTTTGTACACCTCAATCATGTCCCCCCTCAGCCTCCTCTGCTCCAAGGAAAACAAACCCAATCTTCCCAGTCTCTCTTCATAGCTGAAGCGCTCCAGCCCTGGTAACATCCTGGTGAATCTCCTCTGCACCCTCTCCAAAGCGATCACATCCTTCCTGTAGTGTGGCGACCAGAACTGCACACAGTACTCCAGCTGTGGCCTAACCAGTGTTTTATACAGCTCCATCATAACCTCCTTGCTCTTATATTCTATGCCTCGGCTAATAAAGGCAAGTATCCCATATGCCTTCTTTACCACCTTATCTACCTGTTCCGCCGCCTTCAGGGATCTGTGAACTTGCACACCAAGATCCCTCTGACCCTCTGTCTTGCCTAGGGTCCTCCCATTCATTGTGTATTCCCTTGCCTTGTTAGTCCCTCCAAAGTGCATCACCTCGCACTTTTCCGGGTTAAATTCCATTTGCCACTGTTCCGCCCATCTGACCAACCCATCTATATCGTCCTGCAGACTGAGGCTATCCTCCTCGCTATTTACCACCCTACCAATCTTTGTATCATCAGCGAACTTACTGATCATACCTTTTACATTCATATCCAAGTCATTAATGTAGACCACAAACAGCAAGGGACCCAGCACCGATCCCTGTGGTACCCCACTGGCCACAGGCTTCCAGTCACAAAAACAACCTTCGACCATCACCCTCTGCCTTCTGCCACTAAGCCAGTTTTGTATCCAAAGTGCCAAGGCACCCTGGATTCCTTGGGCTCGTACCTTCTTGACCAGTCTCCTGTGGGGGACTTTATCGAAGGCCTTACTGAAATCCATGTATACCACATCCACTGCGTTACCCTCATCCACACGCCTAGTCACCCCCACTGGATACGGAGTGGAAAATCAGTCAGGGTTCCTGTTTCTGATCCTAATCCAGTGACTCCTGCTGGAAAGGGCATGTGTGATAACCAGATCCAGCTTGTCTGTACACCCCACACTTGTATTTTTAATTTGTTCTTGGGATATGGGTTCTGTTAGCAAGGCCACATGGACAGCTGATCCTTAATTACCCTGTCGGAAGCATCTGCCCTCTTCTCTCCAAAGATGGACTATGCAATGGTTGTCGGTGAGACCAATTCCTAAACTACTTTATTCTATGATGTGGAGATGCCGGTGATGGACTGGGGTTGACAATTGTAAACAATTTTACAACACCAAGTTATAGTCCAACAAATTTATTTTAAATTCCACAAGCTTTCAGAGGCTTCCTCCTTCGAACTTGGTGTTGTAAAATTGTTTACAATTACTTTATTCTACAATAGGCAAAACATCTCAAAGACTAGATTGATCACTCAATCATTGAAATATTTTTTCTGCAAATTAGTTTTGACTTCATCCCTGTTCAGAAGCGGGCCGTGTCCTCTAGTTCTACTGTTAACTGTACTTATCATTTGTTAGGCTAGTTAGGAAGGACGTCAAGGCGATGAAGGGAGTGTGTAGAGACTCACTAAGCTGATAGCAAGAATGAGAGGCTTTCGTTATGAGAGACTAGAGAAACTAGGGATCTTTTCACTGGAACAGAGCAGACCAAAAGGAGATCTAATAGATGTGTTTATCAGCGATTTTGATGAGATAAATAGGATAAAATCTATTAATCTATTTCCACTGGTCAGCGGGTCAGAGGACATAATAACAAAAATATAACACGTTTAACATAGAAAAAAGGCCCAAGGCACTTGGATCTTGATCATAAATGTGAGATCGTTACAAAAGAATGAAAGGGAGGTTAGGAGAATTTTTTATGCAGAGCGTTGTTAGGGAATAGAATGCCCAACCAGAAACAGTGGAGGGATGCAGAATCCAGCATAGCTTATTAAAAGGAGAACACACGAAAATTTGAAAAAGAAAAATCGGGAAAGCTGTAGGGAAATGGGACTAAATGATTAACTGTGCGATAGGCTGACTGGGCAACTTCTGTGCTGTAAATTCCTATGAAACTTCCTTGTGCGCTCTTGATTAGGTCGTACACTGACGCATTCAAGATCTCTCGCATTCTCCTCGCTCTTCCCGGATATGTGCCCACAATTGTATCTGGACGTCTGTCCTCTGGTGGTGTGTTTACGCTGCAGTGATGTTTCCTGCACAGTTCTGAATACTAGCTGTGGTGCTGATACTGTCCACTCTGTCCCATTTATATTGCTGTGAAATTTCCACAGTGGTCACTTCCACTTTATGCCTGAATACACCAGAGCTTGGGATCTGACCACCAGGTGAGGGAGGGGGAAAGCCCATAAAGGACAGTGTCACTAGTTTCAAAATGCGAGCCCCTCTCTGATCACTATCCCCTTGCTCTTTTGCTCACTCATGTCTTCTCTTACTTTCTCCTCCTGAACCTTGCTCTCCTCCTTTCTCTCTTCAACAATTAATGTTTATTTGGCAACTTTAATGTAAAAAATCATCCCAAAGTGCTTCATAGAATAAGTGACTGGAGAACATACCAAGCTGGGAAAGAGATTGAGGTGACCAGAAACTTGTTCTCCCCATCCCCGTCTCCCACCTCAACGTGCATTAATTCTTTGTCTCTCTTTGTCTCTCACTCTCTTTCTCTCTGTCTCTCTCTTTCTCGCTCTCTCTTTGTCTCTCTCTCTTTGTCTTTCTCTTTTTCTCTCTGTCTTTCTCTCTCTTTTTCTCTCTTTGTCTCTCTCTCTTTGTCTTTCTCTTTTTCTCTCTGTCTTTCTCTCTCTTTCACTATTATGCATCATTTCTCTGTCTCTAACCCACTCTTGCCTCGATCTGTTTCTAGCCTTTGGCCCTTTCTCTTCATCCTCATTCATATCTTTCTCTTTCTCTCTCTCTTTTGTCTTTTCTTTTCATAGAACCTTAAAGATACAGCACAGAAAGAGGCCATTCGGCCCATCGTGTCCGTGCCGGCTCGAAGAACAACCAGTTGCCCATTCTAATCATAGAATCATAGAATCATAGAATCATAGAAGTTACAACATGGAAACAGGCCCTTCGGCCCAACATGTCCATGTCGCCCAGTTTATACCACTAAGCTAGTCCCAATTGCCTGCACTTGGCCCATATCCCTCGATACCCATCTTCCCCATGTAACTGTCCAAATGCTTTTTAAAAGACAAAATTGTACCCGCCTCTACTACTGCCTCTGGCAGCTCGTTCCAGACACTCACCACCCTTTGAGTGAAAAAATTGCCCCTCTGGACCCTTTTGTATCTCTCCCCTCTCACCTTAAATCTGTGCCCCCTCGTTATAGACTCCCCAACCTTTGGGAAAAGATTTTGACTATCGACCTTATCTATGCCCCTCATTATTTTATAGACTTCTATAAGATCACCCCTTAACCTCCTACTCTCCAGGGAATAAAGTCCCAGTCTGTCTAACCTCTCCCTGTAAGTCAAACCATCAAGTCCCGGTAGCATCCTAGTAAATCTTTTCTGCACTCTTTCTAGTTTAATAATATCCTTTCTATAATAGGGTGACCAGAACTGTACACAGTACTCCAAGTGTGGCCTCACCAATGCCCTGTACAACTTCTAATCCCACCTTCCAGCACCCGGTCCGTAGCCCTGCAGCTTACAGCACTTTAGGTACTTTTTAAAAGATTTGAGGGTCCCTGCCTCTACCACCAATTCGGGCAGTGAATTCCATACACCCACCACCCTCTGGGTAAAAAAGATTTTCCTCATGTCCCCTCTAATCCTTCTGCCAATCAGCTTAAATCTATTCCTTCACCCTCTGTTTATCCCTTGCTCTCTCCTTCAATATACATCATAGGCTTGTAGTCTAGTCTTCATCGACTTTCACACCCCATCTCTTGCAGACATGAACCTGCCCCAGTCTTTGCTCCTGCCTCCAATCCTCATGTTCTAACTCACTGTGCTACCCATTTTGTCACCTCTCTCGCCCTGTTCTCATTGCCTCTCTCGCCCTGTTCTCATTGCCTCTCTCGCCCTGTTCTCATTGCCTCTCTCCCAGTTCTCATTGCCTCTCTCCCAGTTCTCATTGTCTCTCTCGCCCTGTTCTCATTGCCTCTCTCGCCCTGTTCTCATTGCCTCTCTCCCTGTTCTCATTGTCTCTCGCCCTGTTCTCATTGCCTCTCTAACCCTGTTCTCATTGCCTCTCTCGCCCTGTTCTCATTGCCTCTCTCCCAGTTCTCATTGCCTCTCTCCCAGTTCTCATTGTCTCTCTCGCCCTGTTCTCATTGCCTCTCTCACCCTGTTCTCATTGCCTCTCTCGCCCTGTTCTCATTGCCTCTCTCGCCCCGTTCTCATCGCCTCTCTCGCCCTGTTCTCATCGCCTCTCTCCCTGTTCTCATCGCCTCTCTCCCTGTTCTCATCGCCTCTCTCGCCCTGTTCTCATCGCCTCTCTCGCCCTGTTCTCATCGCCTCTCTCGCCCTGTTCTCATCGCCTCTCTCGCCCTGTTCTCATCGCCTCTCTCGCCCTGTTCTCATTGCCTCTCTAACCCTGTTCTCATTGCCTCTCTCGCCCTGTTCTCATTGCCTCTCTCCCAGTTCTCATTGCCTCTCTCCCAGTTCTCATTGTCTCTCTCGCCCTGTTCTCATTGCCTCTCTCGCCCTGTTCTCATCGCCTCTCTCGCCCTGTTCTCATTGCCTCTCTAACCCTGTTCTCATTGCCTCTCTCCCAGTTCTCATTGCCTCTCTCCCAGTTCTCATTGCCTCTCTCCCAGTTCTCATTGTCTCTCTCGCCCTGTTCTCATCGCCTCTCTCTCCCAGTTCTCATCGCCTCTCTCGCCCTGTTCTCATCGCCTCTCTCGCCCTGTTCTCATCGCCTCTCTCTCCCAGTTCTCATCGCCTCTCTCGCCCTGTTCTCATCGCCTCTCTCGCCCTGTTCTCATTGTCTCTCGCCCTGTTCTCATCGCCTCTCTCGCCCTGTTCTCATCGCCTCTCTCGCCCTGTTCTCATCGCCTCTCTCGCCCTGTTCTCATCGCCTCTCTCGCCCTGTTCTCATTGTCTCTCTCGCCCTGTTCTCATTGTCTCTCGCCCTGTTCTCATCGCCTCTCTCGCCCTGTTCTCATCGCCTCTCTCGCCCTGTTCTCATCGCCTCTCTCGCCCTGTTCTCATCGCCTCTCTCGCCCTGTTCTCATCGCCTCTCTCGCCCTGTTCTCATCGCCTCTCGCCCTGATCTCATTGCCTCTCTCGCCCTGTTCTCATTGCCTCTCGCCCTGTTCTCATCGCCTCTCTCGCCCTGTTCTCATCGCCTCTCTCCCAGTTCTCATCGCCTCTCTCGCCCTGTTCTCATTGCCTCTCTCGCCCTGTTCTCATTGCCTCTCTCGCCCTGTTCTCATCGCCTCTCTCGCCCTGTTCTCATCGCCTCTCTCGCCCTGTTCTCATCGCCTCTCTCCCTGTTCTCATCGTCTCTCTCACCCTGTTCTCATCGTCTCTCTCGCCCTGTTCTCATCGCCTCTCTCGCCCTGTTCTCATCGCCTCTCTCGCCCTGTTCTCATCGCCTCTCTCGCCCTGTTCTCATCGCCTCTCTCGCCCTGTTCTCATTGTCTCTCTCGCCCTGTTCTCATTGTCTCTCTCGCCGTGTTCTCATCGCCTCTCTCCCAGTTCTCATCGCCTCTCTCTCCCAGTTCTCATTGCCTCTCTCGCCCTGTTCTCATCGCCTCTCTCCCAGTTCTCATCGTCTCTCTCGCCCTGTTCTCATTGCCTCTCTCGCCCTGTTCTCATCGCCTCTCTCGCCCTGTTCTCATCGCCTCTCTCCCAGTTCTCATCGTCTCTCTCGCCCTGTTCTCATCGCCTCTCTCGCCCTGTTCTCATCGCCTCTCTCGCCCTGTTCTCATTGCCTCTCTCGCCCTGTTCTCATCGCCTCTCTCGCCCTGTTCTCATTGCCTCTCTCCCTGTTCTCATTGTCTCTCGCCCTGTTCTCATCGCCTCTCTCGCCCTGTTCTCATCGTCTCTCTCGCCCTGTTCTCATCGCCTCTCTCGCCCTGTTCTCATCGCCTCTCTCGCCCTGTTCTCATCGCCTCTCTCGCCCTGTTCTCATCGTCTCTCTCCCAGTTCTCATCGCCTCTCTCGCCCCGTTCTCATCGCCTCTCTCGCAGTTCTCATCGCCTCTCTCGCCCTGTTCTCATTGCCTCTCTCCCAGTTCTCATCGCCTCTCTCGCCCTGTTCTCATCGCCTCTCTCGCCCTGTTCTCATTGTCTCTCTCGCCGTGTTCTCATCGCCTCTCTCCCATTTCTCATCGCCTCTCTCTCCCAGTTCTCATCGTCTCTCTCGCCCTGTTCTCATTGCCTCTCTCGCCCTGTTCTCATCGCCTCTCTCGCCCTGTTCTCATCGCCTCTCTCCCAGTTCTCATCGTCTCTCTCGCCCTGTTCTCATTGCCTCTCTCGCCCTGTTCTCATCGCCTCTCTCGCCCTGTTCTCATTGCCTCTCTCCCTGTTCTCATTGTCTCTCGCCCTGTTCTCATCGCCTCTCTCGCCCTGTTCTCATCGTCTCTCTCGCCCTGTTCTCATCGCCTCTCTCGCCCTGTTCTCATCGCCTCTCTCGCCCTGTTCTCATTGCCTCTCTCCCAGTTCTCATCGCCTCTCTTGCCCTGTTCTCATCGCCTCTCTCGCCCTGTTCTCATTGTCTCTCTCGCCCTGTTCTCATCGCCTCTCTCCCAGTTCTCATTGCCTCTCTCCCAGTTCTCATTGCCTCTCTCCCAGTTCTCATCGCCTCTCTCTCCCAGTTCTCATCGCCTCTCTCGCCCTGTTCTCATCGTCTCTCTCGCCCTGTTCTCATCGCCTCTCTCGCCCTGTTCTCATCGCCTCTCTCGCCCTGTTCTCATTGTCTCTCTCGCCCTGTTCTCATTGCCTCTCTCCCAGTTCTCATTGCCTCTCTCCCAGTTCTCATCGCCTCTCTCTCCCAGTTCTCATCGCCTCTCTCTCCCAGTTCTCATCGCCTCTCTCTCCCAGTTCTCATCGTCTCTCTCGCCCTGTTCTCATCGTCTCTCTCGCCCTGTTCTCATCGCCTCTCTCCCAGTTCTCATTGCCTCTCTCCCAGTTCTCATTGTCTCTCTCTCCCAGTTCTCATCGTCTCTCTCGCCCTGTTCTCATCGTCTCTCTCGCCCTGTTCTCATCGTCTC
Organism: Heptranchias perlo; assembly: GCF_035084215.1. Classification (NCBI taxonomy): domain Eukaryota; kingdom Metazoa; phylum Chordata; class Chondrichthyes; order Hexanchiformes; family Hexanchidae; genus Heptranchias; species Heptranchias perlo. Next base: position 160,285 of record NW_027139464.1, read on the forward strand.
TCTCGCCCTGTTCTCATTGCCTCTCTCCCAGTTCTCATCGCCTCTCTCTCCCAGTTCTCATCGTCTCTCTCGCCCTGTTCTCATCGCCTCTCTCGCCCTGTTCTCATCGCCTCTCTCTCCCAGTTCTCATCGCCGCTCTCGCCCTGTTCTCATCGCCTCTCTCTCCCAGTTCTCATCGCCTCTCTCTCCCAGTTCTCATTGCCTCTCTCTCCCAGTTCTCATCGCCTCTCTCTCCCAGTTCTCATTGCCTCTCTCGCCCTGTTCTCATCGCCTCTCTCCCAGTTCTCATCGTCTCTCTCGCCCTGTTCTCATCGCCTCTCTCGCCCTGTTCTCATTGCCTCTCTCCCAGTTCTCATCGCCTCTCTCTCCCAGTTCTCATCGCCTCTCTCTCCCAGTTCTCATCGCCTCTCTCGTCCTGTTCTCATCGTCTCTCTCGCCCTGTTCTCATCGCCTCTCTCGCCCTGTTCTCATCGCCTCTCTCGCCCTGTTCTCATCGTCTCTCTCGCCCTGTTCTCATCGCCTCTCTCTCCCAGTTCTCATCGCCTCTCTCTCCCAGTTCTCATCGCCTCTCTCTCCCAGTTCTCATCGCCTCTCTCGCCCTGTTCTCATCGCCTCTCTCGCCCTGTTCTCATCGTCTCTCTCGCCCTGTTCTCATCGCCTCTCTCGCCCTGTTCTCATCGCCTCTCTCGCCCTGTTCTCATCGCCTCTCTCGCCCTGTTCGCATCGCCTCTCTCGCCCTGTTCTCATCGTCTCTCTCGCCCTGTTCTCATCGCCTCTCTCGCCCTGTTCTCATCGCCTCTCTCGCCCTGTTCTCATCGTCTCTCTCTCCCAGTTCTCATTGCCTCTCTTGCCCTGTTCTCATCGTGTCTCTCGCCCTGTTCTCATCGTCTCTCTCTCCCTGTTCTCATCGTCTCTCTCTACCAGTTCTCATCGCCTCTCTCGCCCTGTTCTCATCGCCTCTCTCTCCCAGTTCTCATCGCCTCTCTCTCCCAGTTCTCATCGCCTCTCTCTCCCAGTTCTCATCGCCTCTCTCGCCCTGTTGTCATCGCCTCTCTCGCCCTGTTCTCATCGTCTCTCTCGCCCTGTTCTCATCGCCTCTCTCGCCCTGTTCTCATCGCCTCTCTCGCCCTGTTCTCATCGCCTCTCTCGCCCTGTTCGCATCGCCTCTCTCGCCCTGTTCTCATCGTCTCTCTCGCCCTGTTCTCATCGCCTCTCTCGCCCTGTTCTCATCGCCTCTCTCGCCCTGTTCTCATCGTCTCTCTCTCCCAGTTCTCATTGCCTCTCTTGCCCTGTTCTCATCGTGTCTCTCGCCCTGTTCTCATCGCCTCTCTCCCAGTTCTCATCGCCTCTCTCTCCCAGTTCTCATCGTCTCTCTCGCCCTGTTCTCATCGCCTCTCTCGCCCTGTTCTCATCGCCTCTCTCTCCCAGTTCTCATCGCCGCTCTCGCCCTGTTCTCATCGCCTCTCTCTCCCAGTTCTCATCGCCTCTCTCTCCCAGTTCTCATTGCCTCTCTCTCCCAGTTCTCATCGCCTCTCTCTCCCAGTTCTCATTGCCTCTCTCGCCCTGTTCTCATCGCCTCTCTCCCAGTTCTCATCGTCTCTCTCGCCCTGTTCTCATCGCCTCTCTCGCCCTGTTCTCATTGCCTCTTTCCCAGTTCTCATCGCCTCTCTCTCCCAGTTCTCATCGCCTCTCTCTCCCAGTTCTCATCGCCTCTCTCGTCCTGTTCTCATCGTCTCTCTCGCCCTGTTCTCATCGCCTCTCTCGCCCTGTTCTCATCGCCTCTCTCGCCCTGTTCTCATCGTCTCTCTCGCCCTGTTCTCATCGCCTCTCTCTCCCAGTTCTCATCGCCTCTCTCTCCCAGTTCTCATCGCCTCTCTCTCCCAGTTCTCATCGCCTCTCTCGCCCTGTTCTCATCGCCTCTCTCGCCCTGTTCTCATCGTCTCTCTCGCCCTGTTCTCATCGCCTCTCTCGCCCTGTTCTCATCGCCTCTCTCGCCCTGTTCTCATCGCCTCTCTCGCCCTGTTCTCATCGCCTCTCTCGCCCTGTTCTCATCGCCTCTCTCGCCCTGTTCTCATCGCCTCTCTCGCCCTGTTCTCATCGCCTCTCTCGCCCTGTTCTCATCGTCTCTCTCGCCCTGTTCTCATTGCCTCTCTCCCAGTTCTCATCGTCTCTCTCGCCCTGTTCTCATCGCCTCTCTCTCCCAGTTCTCATCGCCTCTCTCGCCCTGTTCTCATCGTCTCTCTCTCCCAGTTCTCATCGCCTCTCTCTCGCCCTGTTCTCATCGCCTCTCTCTCCCTGTTCTCATTGCCTCTCTCGCCCTGTTCTCATCGTCTCTCTCTCCCAGTTCTCATTGCCTCTCTTGCCCTGTTCTCATCGTGTCTCTCGCCCTGTTCTCATCGTCTCTCTCTCCCTGTTCTCATCGTCTCTCTCTCCCTGTTCTCATCGCCTCTCTCGCCCTGTTCTCATCGCCTCTCTCGCCCTGTTCTCATCGCCTCTCTCGCCCTGTTCTCATCGCCTCTCTCGCCCTGTTCTCATCGCCTCTCTCGCCCTGTTCTCATCGCCTCTCTCGCCCTGTTCTCATCGCCTCTCTCGCCCTGTTCTCATCGTCTCTCTCGCCCTGTTCTTATTGCCTCTCTCCCAGTTCTCATCGTCTCTCTCGCCCTGTTCTCATCGCCTCTCTCTCCCAGTTCTCATCGCCTCTCTCGCCCTGTTCTCATCGTCTCTCTCTCCCAGTTCTCATCGCCTCTCTCGCCCTGTTCTCATCGCCTCTCTCTCCCAGTTCTCATCGCCTCTCTCGCCCTGTTCTCATCGCCTCTCTCGCCCTGTTCTCATCGCCTCTCTCGCCCTGTTCTCATTGCCTCTCTCTCCCAGTTCTCATCGCCTCTCTTGCCCTGTTCTCATTGCCTCTCTCGCCCTGTTCTCATTGTCTCTCTCGCCCTGTTCTCATCGTCTCTCTCTCCCTGTTCTCATCATCTCTCTCTCCCAGTTCTCATCGTCTCTCTCGCCCTGTTCTCATCGTCTCTCTCGCCCTGTTCTCATCGCCTCTCTCGCCCTGTTCTCATCGCCTCTCTCGCCCTGTTCTCATCGCCTCTCTCGCTCTGTTCGCATCGCCTCTCTCGCCCTGTTCTCATCGCCTCTCTCTCCCAGTTCTCATCGCCTCTCTCTCCCAGTTCTCATTGTCTCTCTCGCCCTGTTCTCATTGCCTCTCTCCCAGTTCTCATCGTCTCTCTCGCCCTGTTCTCATCGCCTCTCTCGCCCTGTTCTCATTGTCTCTCTCGCCCTGTTCTCATCGTCTCTCTCTCCCTGTTCTCATCATCTCTCTCTCCCAGTTCTCATCGTCTCTCTCGCCCTGTTCTCATCGTCTCTCTCGCCCTGTTCTCATCGCCTCTCTCGCCCTGTTCTCATCGCCTCTCTCGCCCTGTTCTCATCGCCTCTCTCGCCCTGTTCGCATCGCCTCTCTCGCCCTGTTCTCATCGCCTCTCTCGCCCTGTTCTCATCGCCTCTCTCGCCCTGTTCTCATCGCCTCTCTCTCCCAGTTCTCATCGCCTCTCTCTCCCAGTTCTCATCGCCTCTCTCGCCCTGTTCTCATCGCCTCTCTCGCCCTGTTCTCATCGCCTCTCTCGCCCTGTTCTCATCGCCTCTCTCTCCCAGTTCTCATCGCCTCTCTCTCCCTGTTCTCATCGCCTCTCTCGCCCTGTTCTCATCGTCTCTCTCGCCCTGTTCTCATCGCCTCTCTCGCCCTGTTCTCATCGCCTCTCTCGCCCTGTTCTCATCGTCTCTCTCGCCCTGTTCTCATCGCCTCTCTCGCCCTGTTCTCATCGCCTCTCTCGCCCTGTTCTCATCGCCTCTCTCGCCCTGTTCTCATCGTCTCTCTCGCCCTGTTCTCATCGCCTCTCTCGCCCTGTTCTCATCGCCTCTCTCGCCCTGTTCTCATCGCCTCTCTCGCCCTGTTCTCATCGTCTCTCTCGCCCTGTTCTCATCGCCTCTCTCGCCCTGTTCTCATCGCCTCTCTCGCCCTGTTCTCATCGCCTCTCTCGCCCTGTTCTCATCGCCTCTCTCGCCCTGTTCTCATTGCCTCTCGCCCTGTTCTCATCGCCTCTCTCGCCCTGTTCTCATCGCCCCCCTTGTATGTGCTGTAATAAAGAAATAATGCCACAGAAACATCATACACCATTTATTTTTGTTATGAAAATTAAATGTATTTGTTCCGAAACCAGCTGCCTGGCCCAGGATCCTAATGAAACAGTTTCATACATTCATATAAAACCATGCTGCCTCTCGGCGAACACAAATGCCACTCACTAATATGCAGCTGCCAGGTGCTTTGAGTTTTAGGGCCATGGACACTGAGGCTGTGCCTGCCTTTCACATATTTGCGCATCACATGCCTAGAATTTGCATATAGATTTTTGAAAGTAGCAGTTCCTCTATTTAATTCAGACAAGTCAAATATGGTATTGTCAAAATGTGGATTAAAACCATTGCTTGTTATGCAGGAGAATCTGACCGTGAGAGTATGAACTTTCAACTCTGACCAAGTGCCCACTGGATAGTGGTGTGAAAATCCTGCCAGCTTTCCACCCCTTTACTCCTGTGTAAGGTACAAGAAGGAGGGATAAGGAGAGGAGGAGGAGACCGGGAACTGGGGACTGGGAACACCGGGGGAGAGAGGAGGGACTGGGAAAGGAGGTGAGGATACCGGGGACCGTGGGAGAGAGACTGGGGACCGGGAACACTGGGGAGGGAGAGACTGAGAACTGGGAACACCAGGTGAGAGAGGAGGGACCGGAAGAGGAGGTGAGGAGATCAGGGACCGTGGGAGAGAGACTGGGGACCGGGAACACCGGGGGAAAGAGGAGGGACCGGGAGAGGAGGTGAGGAGACCAGGAACTGGGGGAGGAGACCGAGGACCAGGGACACCAGGGGGGAGAGGAGGTGAGGAGATTGGGAACCAGGGGAGGAGACCGGGGTACAGGAACACCGGGGGAGAGAGATTGGGGACCGGGAACACTGGGAGAGGGAGACTGAGAACCAGGAACACTGGGAGAGAGAGGAGGGACCGGGAGAGGAGGTGAGGAGACCAGGAACTGCGGGAGGAGACCGAGGACCAGGAACACCGGGGGAGAGAGGAGGGACCAGGAGAGGTGAGGAGACCAGGAACAGCGGGAGAGAGAGACCGGGGACCGGGAACACCGGGGGAGAGAGACCGGGGACTGGAAACACCTGGGGAGAGAGACTGGAGACCGGGAACACCGGGGGAGAGAGGAGGGACCGGGAGAGGAGATGAGGAGACCAGGAACTGCGGGAGGAGACCGAGGACCAGGGATACCGGGGGAGAGAGGAGGGACCAGAAGAGGTGAGGAGACCAGGAACAGCGGGAGGAGACCGGGAACCAGGAACACCGGGGAAGAGAGGAGGGACCAGGAGAGGTGAGGAGACCAGGAACTGCAGGAGGAGACCGGGAACCAGGAACACCGGGGGAGAGAGGAGGGACCAGGAGAGGTGAGGAGACCAGGAACAGCGGGGGAGAGAGACCGGGGACCAGGAACTGGAAACACCTGGGGAGAGAGACTGGAGACCGGGAACACCGGGGGAGAGAGGAGGGACCGGGAGAGGAGATGAGGAGACTGGAGACCAGGACCACTGGGGGAGAGAGGAGGGACCGGGAGAAGAGGGGATGAGACCGGGAACATCGGGGACCAGGGGAGAGAGACAGGGAGAGGAGGGGAGGAGACCGGGAACACCGGGGACCAGGGGAGAGAGACAGGGAGAGGAGGGGAGGAGACCGGGAACACCGGGGACCAGGGGAGAGAGACAGGGAGAGGAGGGGAGGAGACCGGGAACACCGGGGACCAGGGGAGAGAGACAGGGAGAGGAGGGGAGGAGACCAGGAACACCGGGGGACCGGGACCACTGGAGGAGAGGGAGAGTGAGGAGGTGAGGAGACCGGGAACACTAGGAGGGCGAGGGAGGGACCGGGAGAGGAGGTGAGGAGACCCGGGGACCGGGACCAAGAGGGAACGGGGGAGAGAGAAGGACCGGGCCACCGGGGACTGGGGTAGACTGGTAGAGTGAGGAGAGAGAGGAAGAAACTGGGAGTGGGAGAGGGGAGGAGACCGGCAGTGGGGGAGGAGAGGAGACCGGGGATGGTGATCGGGAGAGAGGGAGGTGAGGAGACCAGGGACACCGGGAGAGGAGAGGAGGACACCGGGACCAAGAGGGACCGGGGGAGAGGGAGACAGAGGGAGAGGGAGGAGACCAGGACCGGGGGAGAGGGAGACAGAAGGAGAGGGTGAGGAGACTGGGAGAGGAGACAGAGGGAGAGGGTGAGGAGACTGGGACTGGGGGAGAGAGTGGGGAGGAGACCAGGGGAGGGGAGGAGACCAGGGAGACTGGGAAAGGGAGGAGACCAGTAGCGGGGGTGGGGATCGGGAGAGAGGGAGGAGACTGGGACCGGGGGAGAGAGACAGAGGGAGAGGAGACCGGGACCGGGGAGGAGACCGGGGGAGGGGAGGAGACCAGGGAGACTGGGAGAGGGAAGAGACCGGGACCGGGGACACCAGGGACCAGGGGAGAGGGAGGGACTGGGAGAGGAGGTGAGGAAATCGGCTTTGGGACCGGTTCTAGGGGAGATGGGAACTGTACAGGCCGGAAGAGTCGCACCTCAACAGGGCCAGGACCATTATCCTCGCGGGGATGTCTGCTAGTGGTGTTGGGGAGGGTTCAAACTAGCTTGGCAGGGGGATGGGAACCTGCGTGTAGATTCAGAAGGGAGTGAAGCAGAGGTGGAAATGGAAGGCAGAAAATTAGTAAGCGAGTTTGGAAGGCAGAGGGAACAAAGGTTAGAAACTAGACAACAAAAGAGTTTGGCAGTGCTTAATGGTATATACTCCAATACAAGGAGTCTAGTGAATCATGCGGATGAGCTGAGCACACAGACAGACACGTGGCAGTACGATATCATAGCTATTACAGAAACATGGCTTAAAGAGGGGCAGGAATGGCAGCTCAACGTTCCTGGTTACAGAGTTTTAAGGTGAGATAGAGAGGGGGATAAAAAAGGAGGGGGTGTGGCAATATTGGTTAAAGGAACAATTACGATTGTGAGGAGGGATGACATGTTGGAAGGATCATCAAATGAGACCTTATGGGTTGAGGAAAAGAACAAAAAAGGGGCAGTCACACTACTGGGAGTGACTATAGACCCCCAAACAATCAGAGGGAGACAGAGGAGCAAATATGGAGGCAAATTTCTGAGAAGCGCAAAAACAATAGGACAGTAATAGGGGATTTCAACTACCCGAATATTAACTGGGATAGAAACAGTGTGAAGGGTATAGAGGGTGCAGAATTCTTAAATTGCATTCAGGAGAACTTTTTTAGCCAGTACTTCGCAAGCCCAACAAGAGAGGGGACAGTTCTGGATTTAGTTTTAGGGAATGAAGCTGGGCGGGTGGAAGGAGTAGCAGTGGGAGAGCATTTTGGTGGTAGTGATCATAATACAGTTAGATTTAGCATAGTTATGGAAAAGGACAAAGATAGAACAGGAGTTCTAAATTGGTGAAAGGCCAATTTTACTAAGCTGAGAAGTGATTTAGCAAAAGTGGACTGGAAACAGCTAATTGAAGGTAAATCAGTGTCAGAGCAGTGGGAGGCATTCAAGGGGGAGATTCAAGGGGTTCAGAGTAAACATGTTACCACAAAGAAAAAGGGTGCGACTGCCAAATCTCGAGCCCCCTGGATGACAAGGAGCATACAGGGTAAGATAAGGCAAAAAAGGGGAAGCTTATGTCAGACACCAAGAGCTTAATACTGCAGAAAGCCTAGAGGAGTATAGAAAGTGCAGGGGTGAAATTAAAAAGAAAATTAGGAAAGCAAAGAGACGGCATGAAAAAATACTTTCAAGTAAAATTAAGAAAAACCTAAAAATGTTTTATAAATACATAAAGAGCAAGAGGATAACCAAGGAAAGAGTAGGGCCTATTAGAGACCAAAAAGGTAACCTATGTGTGGAGGTGGAAGATGTGGGGATGGTTCTTAATGAATACTTTGCGTCTGACTTCACAAAGGAGAGGGACGATGCAGAGATTGTAGTTAAGGAGGAGGAGTGTGAAATATTGGATGGGATAAACTTAGAGAGAGATAGATGCATCTAAGAAAGTGGATAAATCACCCAGGCCCGGGATGAAATGTATCCACCCCCCCCCAACAACAATACAACCCCCCACAACCCCCCCACCCAACAACCCCCCCCAACCACATCACCTGGATACAGGCGTGGTGCTGGAGGATTGAGACAGCACACACCCCGACAGATACAAACAGCAGCGAGGGATAGACCGAGTAATTACAGGCCAGTCAGTCTAACCTCAGTGGTGGGCCAACACTATCGGAATCAACTCCTGCAGAAGGACAGGATAAATCAGACATTCCAGCAACACACCACACCAAAACAGAACTAACACACCCACAACAAAACAACAAGAACACCCCACCCCCCCAAAACACACACCCACCCCACACCGACACACACACCCAACACAAAACACAAACAACAAAAACAACCCAACAACAAAAAAACACACACACACCACACACAAACCCCCCCCCCCCCCCCCCCCCCCCCCCCCCCCCCCCCCCCCCCCACCCACATGGCAGACTGGTCAAAAAAGTAAAAGCCCATGGGATCCAAGGGAAAGTGGCAAGTTGGATGCAAAATTGGCTCAGTGACAGGAAGCAAAGGGTAATGGTCGACGGGTGTTTTTGTGACTGGAAGGCTGTTTCCAGTGGGGTTCCGCATGGCTCAGTACCAGGTTCCTTGCTTTTTGCAGTATGTATTAATGATTTGGACTTGAATGTGGGGGGCTTGATCAAGAAGTTTGCAGATGATATAAAAATTGGCTGTGTGGTTAACAGTGAGGAGGAAAGCTGTAGACTGCAGGAAGATATCAACGGACTGGTCAGGTGGGCAGAAAAGTGGCAAATGGAATTTAATCCGGAGAAGTGTGAGGTAATGCATTTGGGGAGGGCAAACAAGGCAAGGGAATACACAATAAATGGGAGGATTCTGAGAGGTGTAGAGGAAGTGAGGGACCTTGGAGTGCATGTCCACAGATCCCTGAAGGTAGCAGGACAGGTAGATAAGGTGGTTAAAAAGGCATACGGGATACTTTCCTTTATTATCAGAGGCATAGAATATAAAAGCAGGGAGGTTATGCTGGAACTGTATAAAACATTGGTTAGGCCACAGCTTGAGTACTGTGTACAGTTCTGGTCACCACATTACAGGAAAGATGTGATTGCATTAGAGAGGGTACAGAGGAGATTTACAAGGATGTTGCCATGGCTGGAGAATTTTAGCTATGAGAATAGATTGGATAGGCTGGGGGAGATTTTATTGAGGTATGAAGGGCCTAGATAGAGTGGATAGGGAGGATCTATTTCTCTTAGCAGAGGGGTCAGTGACCAGGGGGCATAGATTTAAAGTAATTGGTGGAAGGATTAGAGGGGAGCTGAGGAGAAATTTTTTCACCCAGAGGGTGGTGGGGGTCTGGAACTCACTGCCTGAGAGAGTGGTGGAGGCAGAAACCCTCAACTCATTCAAAAGTACCTGGATGTGCACCTGGAGTGCTGTAACCTACAGGGCTACGGACCAAGAGCTGGAAAGTGGGATTAAGCTGGAAAGCTCTTTTTCGGCCAGCATGGACATGATGGGCCAAATGGTCTCCTCTGTACCGTAACTTTCTATGATTCTATAATACACAGTCCTAATACTATAAGGTGCTGTGGGGACTAGGCATAGGGTCAAGATCCTACTTGGGTGAAAAGGGGTGCAGCATAAATGCAGCAATATAACAAGCTGATTGACCTGGACTTGAAATAACTGCACATTTATATTGTAGATCTAACTTGGGCAAAGTAACCAAAGTACCTATAACCAGACAACCAGGACAGCGAGACTGTGCCCATAATCAGACATCCAGGACAGCGAGACTGCGCCCGTAACCAGGACAGCGAGACTGCGCCCATAATCAGGCATCCAAGACAGCGAGACTGCGCCCATAACCAGGCAACCAGGTCAGCGAGACTGTGCCTGTAACCAGGACAGCGAGACTGCGCCCATAACCAGGCAACCAGGACAGCGAGACTGTGCCTGTAACCAGGACAGCGAGACTGCGCCCATAACCAGGCAACCAGGACAGCGAGACTGCGCTTGTAACATAGATGAACTGTGTTGAGAGGCACAAGCCCATCACTGTATCCTGAAGCTGTACTCCTGGAGCCTGTGCGGAGGGACATGGTTCTGATTGTAGCCCATGCACACTGTACTCCTGGAGCCTGTGCGGAGGGACATGGTTCTGATTGTAGCCCATGCACACTACTCCTGGAGCCTGTGCTGAGGGACATGGTTCTGATTGTAGCCCATGCACACTGTACTCCTGGAGCCTGTGCGGAGGGACATGGTTCTGATTGTAGCCCATGCACACTGTACTCCTGGAGCCTGTGCGGAGGGACATGGTTCTGATTGTAGCCCATGCACACTGTACTCCTGGAGCCTGTGCTGAGGGACATGGTTCTGATTGTAGCCCATGCACACTGTACTCCTGGAGCCTGTGCGGAGGGACATGGTTCTGATTGTAGCCCATGCACACTGTACTCCTGGAGCCTGTGCTGAGGGACATGGTTCTGATTGTAGCCCATGCACACTGTACTCCTGGAGCCTGTGTGGAGGGACATGGTTCTGATTGTAGCCCATGCACACTGTACTCCTGGAGCCTGTGCTGAGGGACATGGTTCTGATTGTAGCCCATGCACACTGTACTCCTGGAGCCTGTGCTGAGGGACATGGTTCTGATTGTAGCCCATGCACACTGTACTCCTGGAGCCTGTGTGGAGGGACATGGTTCTGATTGTAGCCCATGCACACTGTACTCCTGGAGCCTGTGCGGAGGGACATGGTTCTGATTGTAGCCCATGCACACTGTACTCCTGGAGCCTGTGCGGAGGGACATGGTTCTGATTGTAGCCCATGCACACTGTACTCCTGGAGCCTGTGCGGAGGGACATGGTTCTGATTGTAGCCCATGCACACTGTACTCCTGGAGCCTGTGCTGAGGGACACCAGATGCACTGATGTTCTTTGAAAATGGTGATTAGCAATAAGTCCAGAGTATAGCAGTTAGTGCAGGCACAATTAAGGTGTTGTGATGGACAGTTCTTCTGCTTCTGCGACACAGCTAATTATCTTTCCCACAGCTGGAAAGTACATCCACAGCTGGATAGCCCCAGTGCAGATTGCTCAGTCATGCATCTATTAAGTACCAGTTCCAGTCCCACCATCAGCTGCTTCGCTTCTGAGCAGGGATCAGTGTGGAGTGTCAGCTGGCTGCTAATTGGTAGAGTGTAGCCTATTTCTTGGGGAGGTATTTGAGTCAACAGTGTGAACAGTCAAATGGTTTCAAAACAGATCCAGAGCACATTTAAAAGTGACCTTAAGGAGAAATTTCTCTGACATTCCAATCTGCCAATGGGACAATAAAAGTTCAACTCCTTACATCATAGTTTTCTGATTTGAAGGATAGAATAAACTGAAATAAAAACAAATTGCCAGAAATATACAATAGGTGCAGCATCTGAAAGGAGAAAAGACAAATTAATGTGTTAGTCCTGGAAAAGTATGAGTTTCAACAGTGGGAAAAACGAGCAGTATTGTGAGAGAATTCTTGTCCGTCTGTCTTCTTACAGACACACTCCCATCGAGCATGTATTTCCAGAACTTTGGTTTTATTTCAGATTTACTGTATTTGCATTTTTTTTCTGAGTTTGCCCGATATCCCATTCCAGACAATCCACCGGTGGTTGTGGAGCATTAGGAATGAAAACTCAGGCCAAGGCAGAGAGACAGCAGTTCCGGAGACGAACAAATGATGTGAAGTTCTTTATCTCATTAGCACAACAAGGAATGCATTTTATACAAGACATTGCAATGGCCGTTGGCTGCACAGGCCCTAAAACCCGGTAGTGAACTGGCAACTTCACAAAAGGAAATGTTTCTGCTTTTTTTTGACCAATTTTTTGCAAGCTTTTTTTTGGCAGAATCAATTTTTAAAAAATCAAACTTGCATTACAAGGTTGCAGCTAGAATGCTATCCTGTCATGCACTGCAGTGCAGGTCAAAGGCCACAGCCCAGTCAGGTTGGCAAATTAGGAAGACCTTGTCAACTGCAATACGGTTTGTATTGGAACATGCTTGTTTTAATGTCTTAAACATTCTCTTGGAAGTGAAACTTGAGTTGCATAAAAGAGTCAAGATGATGAAGTTTAGCTCCTCCAGGAAGCTAGAAGCTGCTTGCTCACACGGCTATTTCCTTTTCCAACTCCTTTCCCACTATTCCCAACATCTGCAAAAAAAATCAGTAAATATTTATTATAAATGTGATGCACTCTAATGATAACTCCAAATATGGAAAATAATGCACCAATGGGACACAAATATCTTACCCGAGGACTATAAGGCACAATCAACTAAAGTTGGACTTTAAACCATGGGACCCGAGTGTACACCGTTCATTGTATGTGATGGCAGCATAAGAGAATAACGTACTACAGTTATTCTAGCAATTATACAGTGGGATACTAGCGTACTACTGGTTATTGTAGCAATTACACCGTGGGATATTAATGTACTACTGATTATTGTAGCAATTACACCATGGGATTTTAACGTACTCTTGGTTATTGTAGCAATTACACTGTGGGATACTAACGTACTACTAGTTATTGCAGCAAATACACCGTGGGATACTAACGTACTACTGGTTACTGTAGCAATTACACTGTGGGATACTAACATACTACTGGTTATTGTAGCAATTACAGTGTGGGATACTAACGTACTACCAGTTATTGTAACAATTACACTGTGGGATACTAACGTACTATTGGTTATTTTAGCAATTACACTGTGGGATACTAACGTACTACTGGTTATTGTAGCAAATACACTGTGGGATACGAATGTACTATTGGACATTGTAGTAATTACACTGTGGGATATTAATGTACAAACGGTTATTGTAGCAATTACACCGTGGGATATTAATGTACTACTGGTTATTGTAGCAATTACACAGTGGGATATTAATGTACTATTGGTTATTGTAACAATTACACTGTGGGATATTAATGTACAACTGGTTATTGTAGCAATTACACTGTGGGATATTAATGTACAACTGGTTATTGTAACAATTACACAGTGGGATATTAATGTACTACTGGTTATTGTAGCAATTACACAGTGGGATATTAATGTACTACTGGTTATTGTAGCAAACAAACTGTGGGATATTAATGTACAACTGGTTTTTGTAGCAATTACACTGTGGGATATTAATGTACAACTGGTTATTGTAGCAATTACACAGTGGGATATTAATGTACTACTGGTTATTGTAGCAATTACACTGTGGGATATTAATGTACTACTGGTTATTGTAGCAAATAAACTGTGGGATATTAATGTGCAACTGGTTATTGTAGCAAACAAACTGTGGGATATTAATGTACTACTGGTTTTTGTAGCAATTACACTGTGGGATATTAATGTACTACTGGTTATTGTAACAATTACACTGTGGGATATTAATATACAACTGGTTATTGTAGCAATTACACTGTGGGATATTAATGTACAACTGGTTATTGCAGCAAATACACTGTGGGATATTAATGTGCAACTGGTTTTTGTAGCAATTACACTGTGGGATATTAATGTACAACTGGTTATTGTAGCAATTACACTATGGGATATTAATGTACTACTGGTTATTGTAGCAATTACACTGTGGGATATTAATGTACTACTGGTTATTGTAACAATTACACTGTGGGATATTAATGTACAACTGGTTATTGCAGCAATTACACTGTGGGATATTAATGTACTACTGGTTATTGCAACAATTACACTGTGGGATATTAATGTACTACTGGTTATTGTAACAATTACACTGTGGGATATTAATGTACAACTGGTTATTGCAGCAATTACACTGTGGGATATTAATGTACTACTGGTTATTGCAACAATTACATTGTGGGATATTAATGTACTACTGGTTATTGTAACAATTACACTGTGGGATATTAATGTACTACTGGTTATTGTAGCAATTACACTGTGGGATATTAATGTACAACTGGTTATTGTAACAATTACACTGTGGGATATTAATGTACAACTGGTTATTGTAGCAATTACACTGTGGGATATTAATGTACAACTGGTTATTGTAGCAATTACACTGTGGGATATTAATGTACTACTGGTTATTGTAACAATTACACTGTGGGATTTTTTTTTATTCGTTCACGGGATGTGGGCGTCGCTGGCGAGGCCAGCATTTATTGCCCATCCCTAATTGCCCTTGAGAAGGTGGTGGGGAGCCGCCTTCTTGAACCACTGCAGTCCGTGTGGTGACGGTTCTCCCACAGTGCTGTTAGGAAGGGAGTTCCAGGATTTTGACCCAGCGACAATGGAGGAACGGCGATATATTTCCAAGTCGGGCTGGTGTGTGACTTGGAGGGGAACGTGCAGGTGGTGTTGTTCCCATGTGCCTGCTGCTCTTGTCCTTCTAGGTGGTAGAGGTCGCGGGTTTGGGAGGTGCTGTTGAAGAAGCCTTGGCGAGTTGCTGCAGTGCATCCTGTGGATGGTGCACACTGCAGCCACAGTGCGCCGGTGGTGAAGGGAGTGAATGTTTAGGGTGGTGGATGGGGTGCCAATCAAGCAGGTTGCTTTATCTTGGATGGTGTCGAGCTTCTTGAATGTTGTTGGAGCTGCACTCATCCAGGCAAGTGGAGAGTATTCCATCACACTCCTGACTTGTGCCTTGTAGATGGTGGAAAGGCTTTGGGGAGTCAGGAGGTGAGTCACTCGCCGCAGAATACCCAGCCTCTGACCTGCTCTCGTAGCCACAGTATTTATATGGCTGGTCCAGTTAAGTTTCTGGTCAATGGTGACCCCCAGGATGTTGATGGTGGGGGATTCGGCGATGGTAATGCCGTTGAATGTCAAGGGGAGGAGGTTAGACTCTCTCTTGTTGGAGATGGTCATTGCCTGGCACTTATCTGGCGCGAATGTTACTTGCCACTTATGAGCCCAAGCCTGGATGTTGTCCAGGTCTTGCTGCATGCGGGCTCGGACTGCTTCATTATCTGAGGGGTTGCGAATGGAACTGAACACTGTGCAGTCATCAGCAAACATCCCCATTTCTGACCTTATGATGGAGGGAAGGTCATTGATGAAGCAGCTGAAGATGGTTGGGCCTAGGACACTGCCTTGAGGAACTCCTGCAGCAATGCCCTGGGGCTGAGATGATTGGCCTCCAACAACCACTACCATCTTCCTTTGTGCTAGGTATGACTCCAGCCACTGGAGAGTTTTCCCCCTGATTCCCATTGACTTCAATTTTACTAGGGCTCCTTGGTGCCACACTCGGTCAAATGCTGCCTTGATGTCAAGGGCAGTCACTCTCACCTCACCTCTGGAATTCAGCTCTTTTGTCCATGTTTGGACCAAGGCTGTAATGAGGTCTGGAGCCGAGTGGTCCTGGCGGAACCCAAACTGAGCATCGGTGAGCAGGTTATTGGTGAGTAAGTGCCGCTTGATAGCACTGTCGATGACACCTTCCATCACTTTGCTGATGATTGAGAGTAGACTGATGGGGCGGTAATTGGCCGGATTGGATTTGTTCTGTTTTTTGTGGACAGGACATACCTGGGCAACTTTCCACATTGTCGGGTAGATGCCAGTGTTGTAGCTGTACTGGAACAGCTTGGCTAGAGGTACAGCTAGTTCTGGAGCACAAGTCTTCAGCACTACAGCTGGGATGTTGTCGGGGCCCACAGCCTTTGCTGTATCCAGTGCACTCAGCCGTTTCTTGATATCACATGGAGTGAATCGAATTGGCCGAAGACTGGCTTCCGTGATGGTGGGGATATCGGGAGGAGGCCGAGATGGATCATCCACTCGGCACTTCTGGCTGAAGATGGTTGCAAACGCTTCAGCCTTGTCTTTTGCACTCACGTGCTGAACTCCGCCATCATTGAGAATGGGGATGTTTGCAGAGCCTCCTCCTCCCGTTAGTTGTTTAATTGTCCACCAGCATTCACGACTGGATGTGGCAGGACTGCAGAGCTTTGATCTGATCCGTTGGTTGTGGAATCGCTTAGCTCTGTCTATAGCATGTTGCTTCCGCTGTTTAGCATGCATGTAGTCCTGAGTTGTAGCTTCACCAGGTTGGCACCTCATTTTTAGGTACGCCTGGTGCTGCTCCTGGCATGCTCTTCTACACTCCTCATTGAACCAGGGTTGATCCCCTGGCTTGTTGGTAATGGTAGAGTGAGGAATATGCCGGGCCATGAGGTTACAGATTGTGCTGGAATACAATTCTGCTGCTGCTGATGGCCCACAGCGCCTCATGGATGCCCAGTTTTGAGCTGCTAGATCCATTCTGAATCTATCCCATTCAGCACGGTGGTAGTGCCACACAACACGTTGGATGGTGTCCTCAGTGAGAAGACGGGACTTCATCTCCACGAGGACTGTGCGGTGGTCACTCCTACCAATACTGTCATGGACAGATACATTTGCGACAGGTAGATTAGTGAGGACGAGGTCAAGTAAGTTTTTCCCTCGTGCTGGTTCACTCACCACCTGCCGCAGGCCCAGTCTAGCAGCTATGTCCTTCAGGACTCGGCCAGCTCGGTCAGTAGTGGTGCTACCGAGCCACTCTTGGTGATGGACATTGAAGTCCCCCACCCAGAGTACATTTTGTGCCCTTGCTACCCTCAGTGCTTCCTCCAAGTGGTGTTCAACATGGAGGAGGACTGATTCATCAGCTGAGGGAGGACGGTAGGTGGTAATCAGCAGGAGGTTTCTGTGCCCATGTTTGACCTGATGCCATGAGATTTCATGGGGTCCAGAGTCAATGTTGAGGACTCCCAGGGCCACTCCCTCCTGACTGTATATCACTGTACCGCCACCTCTGGTGGGTCTGTCCTGCCGGTGGGACAGGACATACCCAGGGACGGTGATGGAAGAGTCTGGGACGTTGGCTGAAAGATATGATTCTGTGAGTATGGCTATGTCAGGCTGTTGCTTGACTAGTCTGTGGGACAGCTCTCCCAATTTTGGCACAAGTCCCCAGATGTTAGTAAGGAGGACCTTGCAGGGTCGACTGGGCTTGGTGTTTTGCCGTTGTCGTGTCCGGTGCCTAGTGGTCCGATGCCGGGTGGTCCATCCGGTTTTATTCTTATTGTGACTTTTCGTAGCGAGATTTTACAACTGAGTGGCTTGCTAGGCCATTTCAGAGGGCAATTAAGAATCAACCACATTGCTGTGGGTCTGGAGTCACATATAGGCCAGACCGGGTAAGGATGGCAGGTTTCCTTCCCTGAAGGACATTAGTGAACCAGATGGGTTTTTATGACAATCCGGTAGTTTCATAGCCATCATTAGTATTTTAATTCCAGATTTTTATTTAATTAATTGATTGAATTTAAATTCGCCAGCTGCGGGATTTGAACTCATGACTCTGGATTTTAGTCTAGGCCTCTGGATTACTAGCCCAGTAACATAACCATTGTGCTACCGTACCCTGGTAGTACATATTAATGTACTACTGGTTATTGTAACAATTACACTGTGGGATATTAATGTACAACTGGTTATTGTAGCAATTTCCTTGAAGTAGTTCACCTTTGAGCTGGGGAGCTTGCTTGGCAATGAGAAAGAAATACTTGCATTTTACAAAACCCACATGTGGAAACATTTCAATGTACTTCAAATATATGGAATTACTTGCAGTGACTATTCTTATGTCGGGACAGAGAGGCATCAATGTTCCACAAACAGGAATCAGGGTGTTGAACATTTTCTTTGGTGGTTGATGGAAGAATGTTGGACAGGTCACCAGAGGATTCCTGCCAGGGTGACACCTTAGTGTAGAAAGCTTGGGCCTTCTGTTACCTGAATGAGGAGACCCAGCTGCCGTTACATCACCTGGGCCTTCAGCTGTTGTTGCTTTGGCTGCCAAGACAACCTGCTTGTTTGTGATACGAATGTGATGTCAGCTTGGCTCAGTTGGTCGCACTCTCGTCTCTGAATCAGAAGGTTGTGGTTCAAACTCCACTCCAGTTCTTGAGCACACAATTTAAGTTGCTGTTACCATGCAGTTCTGAGGGAGTGCTACATTGTTGGAGGTGCTAGCCTTCAAACCAAGGCCCTGACATCCTGACCAACTTTCAGCCTTCAACCACCAGCAAGAAACAGATTAACTGGTCATTTGTACCATTACTGTTTGTGGGACTTTGCTGTGAGCAGATTGGCTGCTGTGTTTGCCAACATAACAGCAGGAACTGAACTTGATAAAAGTGTTTTGAATTGAAGCACTTTAGAATGGCCTTCAAAGATGTGATAAGGGGCTATATAAGTGAAAGTTTCTCTTTACACATAGACATTCTTCAGATTGAAGTATTTTCGTGTCCACGTACCCATGTTTAAAAATACTCTGCAGGTGTGAAGCTTTTTGACTGGTGCTATTCCTCCACCTGTACCCCCGTGCAGTTCTCTTTGCTTTCTGATGTGATAGCCAAGTAATCCGATCTGAGCAAAATATAAGCACAATATCACACAACCCTTACCAATGAGTTACAATTAGTCTGCAGGAACTCAGCACTTTATATGGATTTGTAAGTGTGAGTTGCAACTTATTCCAGCTTCTAATCATGTGCTGTACTTTCCAAATCCTATGTTTTGGAGGAGGATGAATGCATCTTTACATTTGCCTTCTCTGTTTCCTTCATTGGTTTAAAATCTTGTTCCCCAAACATATTTTCTATCAAGACAAGTGTTACAATTTGGGCCAGCTCCCAAATCTATTGAATCATCTTCACCACAATTGCAGTTTCTGCAGGTGCACCAAGTTCTTTATCTGCTGAAACTTGCAATTTAACATAAGAGTTCTATGCCCCAGGGATAATAATATACTTTCATCCCACTGCATCATGCAGTGGAAGTAAAATGGGATGCCTCTTGTACACTGCTGGACAGTTGGATAGGTAAGATAAGGTATGTCAGATTACATTGCTCAGGCTAAAATTACAAGCCTAATTTATCACAAGAAAAAATACACAAAGGCAAAAAGGAGCCAGCAGATTAACAGCAATCCAGGACTTCACTGACAGTAAACTGTTTCTGAACCAAAAATGACAAAGTATTAGAATGCTAAAAATTCTTCGATTGAATCATTTGATATTTCTTATGTCTTGTCTGCCACACGGTTTTATCTCACTGCAGTAACACTGAAATATTGCTGAAAGCAAGTCCTCACCACCAAAAGAATCGTTTCAGGTACAGATTTTAATTTTGACACAATAATCAGATAAACAGCTGCACCAGCGTCCTCAGTGTACCCAGCTTCAGATATAGAATACACCCTAACCCTAACCCTAACCCTAACCCAGCTTCAGATATAGAATACACCCTAACCCTAACCCAGCTTCAGATATAGAATACACCCTAACCCTAACCCAGCTTCAGATATAGAATACACCCTAACCCTAACCCAGCTTCAGATATAGAATACACCCTAACCCTAACCCAGCTCCAGATACAGAATACACCCTAACCCTAACCCAACTTCAGATATAGAATACACCCTAACCCTAACCCAGCTCCAGATACAGAATACACCCTAACCCTAACCCAGCTCCAGATATAGAATACACCCTAACCCTAACCCAGCTCCAGATATAGAATACACCCTAACCCTAACCCAGCTTCAGATATAGAATACATCATAACCCTAACCCAGCTTCAGATATAGAATACGCCCTAACCCAGCTCCAGATATAGAATACGCCCTAACCCTAACCCAGCTCCAGATATAGAATACACCCTAACCCTAACCCAGCTCCAGATATAGAATACACCCTAACCCTAACCCAGCTCCAGATGTAGAATACACCCTAACCCTAACCCAGCTTCAGATATAGAATACACCCTAACCCTAACCCAGCTCCAGATATAGAATACGCCCTAACCCTAACCCAGCTCCAGATATAGAATACACCCTAACCTTGGTCTGTCCTACTCCATTGTTAGAATCAAATTCCTCACAGTTATCTCTCCAATCATTATCACTGCCCACATATCTGATTCCCTCTTTATCTTTTTCTCCTATTTCCATCCTCTGGTGCTGATAACTGTACAATTTCCTAAACTCTTCTTTAACAGATCCTGCACTGCCCTTCCACCTGTTCTAAGCCCAACAGCTGGGAAATTCACACCTAATCTCTTATATTGCTTAGTTCTCTGACCGATCCTTCACATTCACCTCTTCATTCCACAGGTAACCATCAAGCTTGTTTCTTGTAAACTCTTTACACTTCAGGTTAGTATCAAACACTCCCAGGGCAGGTATAGCACGGGTTAGATACAGAGTAAAGCTCCCTCTACACTGTCCCGTCAAACACTCCCAGGGCAGGTACAGCACGGGTTAGATACAGAGTAAATAAAGCTCCCTCTACACTGTCCCATCAAACACTCCCAGGGCAGGTATAGCACGGGTTAGATACAGAGTAAAGCTCCCTCTACACTGTCCCGTCAAACACTCCCAGGGCAGGTACAGGGTTAGATACAGAGTAAAGCTCCTTCTACACTGTCCCATCAAACACTCCCAGGGCAGGTACAGCACGGACTAAATACAGAGTATAGCTCCCTCTACACTGCCGCGTCAAACACTCCCAAATTAGGTTCAGCATGGGAGAGATACTGGGTGAAGCTCCCTCCACTGTGTGCCATTTTATGCATCTTAGCCACAATCCAAGAAGTGTGCTACACTGACGTGACTTTCTGGATTTGGGAGATTGTCAATTTAGTGCAAATTCATATCCAGGTTTGTCACAAACTTGTTTCATGTGGGACTCTTGCAGTGAGTGGAGACTCGTATGCCCACTATGCAACCTAAACCCCAGTAATGTTATGAATATTTTAATTCTTTTCCAATCTGCTTCTGGTAAAAATCGTTCCCAGTTTTTTTGTGCACTTTGTACTGTTAGTGACTAGTCCTTAATCCACACTCATTATTTATACTGTTAGTGACTAGTCCTTAATCCATGCTCATTATTTATACTGTTAGTGACTAGTCCTTAATCCACTCTCATTATTTATACTGTTAGTGACTAGCCCTTAATCCATGCTCATTATTTATACTGTTAGTGACTAGTCCTTAATCCACACTCATTATTTATACTGTTAGTGACTAGTCCTTAATCCACTCTCATTATTTATACTGGGAATCTTACATTTGTCCACCCCAGTCCATCACCGGCATCTCCACATCATTATTTATACTGTTAGTGACTAGTCCTTAATCCACTCTCATTATTTATACTGTTAGTGACTAGCCCTTAATCCACGCTCATTATTTATACTGTTAGTGACTAGTCCTTAATCCACGCTCATTATTTATACTGTTAGTGACTAGTCCTTAATCCACGCTCATTATTTAGACTGTTAGTGACTAGTCCTTAATCCACGCTCATTATTTATACTGTTAGTGACTAGTCCTTAATCCACGCTCATTATTTATACTGTTAGTGACTAGTCCTTAATCCACGCTCATTATTTATACTGTTAGTGACTAGTCCTTAATCCACGCTCATTATTTATACTGTTAGTGACTAGTCCTTAATCCACGCTCATTATTTATACTGTTAGTGACTAGTCCTTAATCCACGCTCATTATTTATACTGTTAGTGACTAGTCCTTAATCCACACTCATTATTTATACTGTTAGTGACTAGTCCTTAATCCACGCTCATTATTCACATCGTTCACCTGACGAAGGGGGAAGCCTCTGAAAGCTTGTGAATTTAAAATAAAATTGCTGGACTATAACTTGGTGTTGTAAAATTGTTTACAATTATTTATACTGTTAGTGACTAGTCCTTAATCCACGCTCATTATTTATACTGTTAGTGACTAGTCCTTAATCCACGCTCATTATTTATACTGTTAGTGACTAGTGCTTAATCCACGCTCATTATTTATACTGTTAGTGACTAGTCCTTAATCCATGCTCATTATTTATACTGTTAGTGACTAGCCCTTAATCCATGCTTATTATTTTGCATCCAATTGTGTATTTTGTATAAATGTATTTAATATAAAGCTTTTGTGGCAAAGTCAGATGGGAATTCTGGCAGACTGCAGATTGTTTGAAAATTTCTGAATGAATGGACCTGGAACTTGTGTCTCTCGTCAATGGAAAAGTGTTAACTTGCCTGTGCTGTGTCGCAGGTTCAATCAGACCTCTTTATTTTAATACTCACGCATTCTCTTGAATAGCCTCCTCTCCAGCAGCTGCGATCTTCCGATAGCAATAAAGCATTTCTGCAAACAGCCACAGTGTCAGTACTACATTCAGAAAGTACATCATAATCTCTCCAATGATGGAGGCCAATTTTCTGTTTGCTGGAGAAAAACAGAATGTGTTTCAATTAAAACAAAGATTACCTTGATTTTAAGGGGTTAGAAAATCACCCAAATCTTCGATATGTATTTCCTTCAGTTGAGGATTCCCACCAGTAGCATTAAGTCGGGAGATTAGCCCACTGGCTCTCCGCCAATCTTTGACAACAACAACAACTTGCATTTATATAGCACCTCTAACACAGGAGAACCTCCCAGGGCACTTCACAGGAGCGATTATCAAACAAAATTTGACCCCGAGCCACATAAGGAGATATTAGGACAGGTGACCAAAAGCTTCGTCAAAGAGGTAGGTTTTAAGGAGCATCTTAAAGGAGGAGAGAGAGCTGGAGAGATTTACGGAGGGAATTCCAGAGCTTAGGGCTTAGGCAGCTGAAGGCACGGCCGCCAATGGTGGGAGCGATTAAAATCTGGGATGCACGAGAGGCCAGAATTGGAGGAGCGCAGAGATCTCGAAGGGTCGTAGGGCTGGAGGAGGTTACAGAGATAGGGAGGGGGGCGAGGCCTCAGAGGGATTCAAAAACAAGGATGAGAATTTTAAAATCGAGGCGTTCCTGGACTGGGAGCTAATGTAGGTTAGTGAGCACAGGGGGTGTTGGGTGAACGGAACTTGGTGAGAGTTAGGATATGGGCAGCAGAGTTTTGGACGAGCTCAAGTTTATGGAGGGTGGAAGATGGGAGGCCGGCCAGGCGAGCATTCGAATAGTTAAATCTAGAGGTAACAAAGGCATGGATGAGAATTTCAGCAGCAGATGAGCTGAGGCAGGGGCGGAGACGGGTGATGTTACAGAGGTGGAAGTAGGCGGTCTTGGTGATGGAGCATATATGTGGTCAGAAGCTCATCTCAGGGTCAAACAGGAGGCCAAGGTTGCGAACGGTCTGGTTCAGCCTCAGACAGTGGCCGGGGAGAGGGATGGAGTCGGTGGCCAGGGAGAGGGATGGAGTCGGTGGCCTAGGGAACGGAGTTTGTGGCAGGGACCAAAGACAATGGCTTTGGTCGTCCCAATATTTAATTGGGGGAAATTTCAGCTCATCCAGTACTGGATATTGGACAAGCAATGTGACAAATGACACAGTGGAGTGGTCGATGGAGGTGGTGGTGAGGTAGAGCTGGGAGCTGTCAGTGTACATGTGGAATCTGATGTAGTGTTTTCGGATGATGTTGTTGAGGGGTAGCATGTGGATGAGAAATAGGAGGGGGCCAAGGATAGATCCTTGGGGGACTCCAGAGGTAACGGTGTGGGAGCGGGAAGAGAAGCCATTGCAGGTGATTCTCTGGCTACGACCGGATAAATAAGAATGGAATGAGGCGAGGGCAGTCCCACCCAGCTGGACAATAGAGAGGCGTTGGAGGAGAATGATGTAGTCAACCATGTCAAAGGCTACAGACAGGTCAAGAAGGATGAGGAAGGATAGTTTACCACGGTCACAGTCACAGAGGATGTCATTTGTGACTTTGATAAGGGACGTTTCAGTACTGTAGAAGGGGTGGGAACCTGATTGGAGGGATTCAAACATGGAGTTGTGGGAAAGATGGGCACAGATTTGGGAGGCAACAACACATTCAAGGACTTTGAAGAGGAGATGGAGGTTGAAGATGGTGCAATAGTTTGCAAGGTGGGGGGTGAGTTTTTTGAGGAGGGGGGGGGCAATGGCAGCAGATTTGAAGGGGAGGGGGCCAGTACCTGAGGAGAAGAAGCCGTTAGCAATATCAGCTAATATGTGGGCCAGGAAGGGAAGTTGGGTGGAAATAGGGTCGAGGGAGCTGGAGGTGGGTCTCATGGTCAAAATAAGTTCGGACAGGGCATGAGGGGAAATAGAAGAGAAACTAGAGAAAGATGCGAGTTCAGGGCTAGGGCAGGGGGGAACCGTAGGGGAAGTTTGGCTTTGTGGGCTAGGGGAAGGGAGGGAAGTGGTAGAGGCAGCTGAATGGATGGACAATGTTTATTTGGGGGAAATTTCTGCTCATCCAATACTGGATGTCAGACAAGCAGCGTGACAAATCAGAGACAGTGGAGGGGTCAAGAAAGTTGGTGGTGAGGTAGAGCTGGGTGTCGTCAGCTCACATGTGGAACTTGACATTGTGTTTTCGGATGATGTCGCCGAGGGGCAGCGTGTAGGTGAGAAATAGGAGGGGGCCAAGGATAGATCCTTGGGGGACTCCAGAGGTAACGGTGCGGGAACAGGAAGAGAAGCCATTGCAGGTGATTCTCTGGCTACGACTGGATAGACAGTAATGGAACCAGGAAAGCGCAGTCCCACCCAGCTGGATGAGGGAGGAGAGGTGTTGGAGGAGGATGATGTAGTCAACCATGTCAAAAGCTGCAGACAGGTCAAGAAGGATGAGGAGGGATAGTTTACCACGGTCATAGTCACAGAGGATGTCATTTGTGACTTTGATAAGGGATGGTTCAGTACTGTGGCAGAGGCGGAAAACTTAATGGAGGGTTTCAAACATGGAGTTGCGGGAAAGATGCGGGATTTAGGAGGCAGTAACATATTCAAGGACTTTTGAGAGGAAAGGGAGGTTGGAGATGGGATTGTAATTTGCAAGGACAGAGGGGTGAAGGGTGGTTTCTTTGAGGTGGGGGGTGATGATGACAGATTTGAAGGGGAGGGGGACAGAACCTGAGGAACATAGGAACATAGGAGTAGGCCATTCAGCCCCTCGTGCCTGCTCCACCATTTGATAAGATCATGGATGATCTGTGATCTAACTCCATATACCTGCCTGTGGCCCATATCCCTTAATACCTTTGGTTGCCAAAAAACTATCAATCTCAGATTTAAATGTAGCAATTGAGCTAGAATCAATTGCCGTTTGCGGAAGAGAGTTCCAAACTTTTACCACCCTTTGTGTGTAGAAATGTTTTCTAATCTCGCTCCTGAAAGGTCTGGCTCTAATTTTTAGACTGTGCCTCCTACTCCTAGAATCCCCAACCAGCGGAAATAGTTTCTCTCTATCCACCCTATCCGTTCCCCTTAATATCTTATAAACTTCGATCAGATCACCCCTTAACCTTCTAAACTCGGGAGAATACAATCCCAATTTGTGTAATCTCTCCTCGTAACTTAACCCTTGAAGTCCGGGTATCATTCTAGTAAACCTACGCTGCACTCCCTCCAAAGCCAATGTGTCCTTCCGAAGGTGCGGTGCCCAGAACTGCTCACAGTACTCCAGGTGCGGTCTAACCAGGGTTTTGTATAGCTGCAGCATAACTTCTACCCCATTGTACTCTAGTCCTCTCGATATAAAGGCCAGCATTCCATTAGCCTTATTGATTATTTTCTGCACCTGCTCATATCACTTCAATGATCTATGTACCTGAACCCCTAGGTCCCTTTGGACATCCACTGTTTTTAACTTTTTACCATTTAGAAAGTACCCTGTTCTATCCTTCTTTGATCCAAAGTGGATGACCTCACATTTGTCTACATTGATTTCCATTTGCCACAGTTTTGCCCATTCACCTAATCTATCAATATCGCTTTGTAATTTTATGTTCTCATCTACACTGCTTACAATGCCACCAATCTTTGTGTCATTGGCAAACTTAGATATGAGACTTTCTATGCCTTCATCTAAGTCGTTAATACATATTGTGAATAATTGAGGCCCCAAGACAGGTCCCTGCGGGACTCCACTAGTCACATCCTGCCAATGTGAGTACCTACCCATTATCCCTACTCTCTGTCGCCTTTCGCTCAGCCAACTTCCGAACCAAGTCCGTACTTTTCCCTCGATTCCATGGGCTTCTATCTTAGCTAACAGTCTCTTATGTGGGACCTTATCAAATGCCTTCTGGAAGTCCATATAAATAACATCCATTGACATTCCCCTATCCACTACTTTAGTCACCTCTTCAAAAAATTCAATCAGGTTTGTCAGGCACGACCTACCTTTCACAAATCCATGCTGGCTCTCTCTGATTAACTGGAAATTCGATGTGTTCAGTCACCCTATCCTTAATTATAGACTCCAGCATTTTCCCCACAACAGATGTTAGGCCAACTGGTCTATAATTCCCTGGTTTCCCTCTCTCTCCTTTCTTAAAAAGCGAAGTGACATGTGCAATTTTCCAATCCAGAGAGACAGTTCCTGTATCTAGAGAAGTGAATCTAGAGAACTGTTTCCAAAATCAGCTAACATGGGGGCCGGGAAGGGAAATTGGGGGGTCAGCAGTTTGGTGGGAATAGGGTCGCGGGAACAGGACATCTCATGGTCAAGATGAGCGCGGAGATGGCATGAGGGCAGGTCAGAGAGAAACTAAAGAAAGATGCCAGTTCAGGGTGAAGGCAGGGGGGATCCTTGGGGAAGTTTGGCTTGGTGAGCTAGGGGAAGGGAGGGAAGTGGCAGAGGCAGCTGAACGGATGGTCTCAATCTTAGCGACAAAGAAGCCCATGAGCTCCTCGCACTTGTTGTTGGAGGTGAGGGTGGAGGGAGTAGGGGAGAGGAGTTTAAGGAGACGGTTTGTAGTGAAGAGAAGCCAGGGGTTAAATTTGCATTCCAGGATGATTCAGGAATCAAGTTCAAGTCAGGATCCCTTGGACTTTAACATATCCTCCACAGCCAATGGTGCACCTCGGAATATGCATATTTCAGACAGTAGTTTAAATGGACTGGGATTGTTGACAGATTCTGTTGTGTTTCTCTCATTTGGTACTAGTTGTATGGCTTCTATTATCTTCTGACAAGGTCACAAAATGTAATCTTTTTCTCTTCTGGTTTGAAGTTAGGAGTGGGTTTAGAGACAGTGATTGGTTTGAGCTAGCGATGGGTTTAGTGTTAGGAGTGGGTTTAAGGTTAGGACTGGGTTTAAGGTTAGGAACAGAAGAACATAAGGACATAAGAAATAGGAGCAGGAGTGGGCCATTCGGCCCCTCGAGCCTGCTCCGCCATTCAATCTTCGACCTCAACTCCACTTTCCTGCCCGATCCCCATATCCCTTGATTCCCCAAAAAGTCCAAAAATCTATCGATCTCAACCTTGAATATACTCAACAACTCAGCATCCACAGCCCTCTGGGGTAAAGAATTCCAAAGATTCACAACCCTCTGCGTGAAGAAATTCCTCCTCATCTCAGTCTTGAATGGCCGACCCCTTATCCTGAGACGATGCCCCCTAGTTCTAGACTCTCCAGTCTAGTTCTCCTCAGTTTATAGTTAATTTAAGGTTGGGACTGGGTTTATAGTTAGGACTGGGTTTAAGGTTAGCAGTGGGTTTAAGGTTAGAATTACATAATCTTACAGCACAGAAGGAGGCCATTCGACCTGTCGCACCTGTAATTCTGACATTAACCCTGCAGTAGGTTCCAATTCCTGTGCTGCTGGTCATCAAAATCAGTGGCTAAAGTGGGATTTATCAAAAAAGGAGACTTGCGTTTGATGCACCTTCGACCTTTATATGACCTGTGACTCCATCCACAGCCATCCCATCATCGTTCACCCCATCCCTTCAATTTCTCCTGAACGTGTTCACAGTCTCATAATAAGGTCAAAGAGCATTTTATTAATTTTTCATAAATATAATAAGTTTATGTATTTTTTAAAGAACTCTTTGAAAGAGCTGTCCAATTTAGACCCACACCCCAGCTTTTTCCCCATAACCCTGCAAATTAGTCCTCTTCAAATACATGGCCAATTGTCTTTTGAAAGTTCCTATGGAATCTGCTCCCACCGCCCTTCCAGGTAATGCGTTTCAGATCTTAACCCTCCGTGTGAAAAAAATTCTCTTAATTTCTCCTCTAGATTTTTTGCCAATTATTTTAAATCTATGACCTTTGGTTATCGACCCACTTGCCAGTGGAAACTGTTTCTCCCCACTTGCTCTATCAAAACCCCTCATGATTTTGAATACCTCCATTAGGTCTCCCTTTAACCTTCCCTGCTCTAAGGAGAACAATCCCAGCTTCTCCAGTCTCTTCACATCACTGAAGTTCCTCATCCCTGGTATCATCCTGGTAAACCTCCTCTGTACCCTCTCCAAGGCCTTGACATCCTTCCTAAAGAGTGATGCCCAGAATTGGACACAATATTCCAGCTGAGGCCTAACCAGTGATTTGTAAAGGTTTAGCATAACTTCCTTGTTTTTGTATTCCATGCCCCTATTTACAAAGCCAAGTATCCCATATGCTTTCTTAACTGCCTTATCAACTTTCCCTGCCACCTTCAAAGATTTGTGAATATACACCCCCAGGTCCCTCTGCTCTTGCGCCCACCTCAAAATAGTACCATCAAAATAGTCATTTCACACTTATCCGCATTAAATTACATCTGCCCTGTGTCTGCCTATTTCACCAGTCTGTCTATGTCTTGAAGTCTGCTACTATCCCCCTCACTATTTACTACATTTCCAAGTTTTGTATCACCCCCAAACTTCGAAATTGTACTCCCTATACCTAGTCCATTTATATATAACAAGAAAAGCAATGGTCCTAACACTGACCCCTGGGGGACCCCATTGCATTCTTCTCTCCAGTCAGAAAAACATCCGTTCACCACTACTCTCTGCCTCCTATCCCTTAGCCAATTATGTCCCCAAGTTACCCCTGTCCCTTTAATCCCATGTGCTTCTATTTTCCGAATAAGTCCGTTATGTGGTTATTCATCAAATGCCTTTTGAAAGTCCATCTATACATCTACTGCACTACACTCATCAACCCCCTGTTACTTCATCAAAGAACTCAATCAGGTTATGATGTGGAGATGCCGGTGATGGACTGGGGTTGACAATTGTAAACAATTTTACAACACCAAGTTATAGTCCAGCAATTTTATTTTAAATTCACAAGCTTTCGGAGATTTTCTCCTTCCTCAGGCAAATGTTTCAAGGGCTCCTTGAAGCCTACGCATTTATACATATAGAACAATACATGGTGTTTACAGACTGCCCCTGCAACTGCCCGTTGCCAAGGCAATCACCATGTTCAGACAGAGAGGTGTCACCTGCAGAACCCCCGAATACACATTCAACAAAAAAACAAACAGGGAAAAAAAACAGAGAAAAAAACACAGAGAGAGGCAGAAACATCCGGAAGGCAGAGAGAGCCAGCAAATGACCCATTATATTAAAAACAGATAACATTTGTTCGCTGGTGGGGTAACGTGTAGCGTGACATGAACCCAAGATCCCGGTTGAGGCCGTCCTCATGGGTGCGGAACTTGGCTATCAATTTCTGCTCGACGATTTTGCGTTGTCGTGTGTCTCGAAGGCCGCCTTGGAGTACGCTTACCCGAAGGTCGGTGGATGAATGTCCATGACTGCTGAAGTGTTCCCCGACTGGGAGGGAACCCTCCTGTTTGGCGATTGTTGCGCGGTGTCCGTTCATCCGTTGTCGCAGCGTCTGCATGGTCTCGCCAATGTACCATGCTCTGGGGCATCCTTTCCTGCAACGTATGAGGTAGACAACGTTGGCCGAGTCACAGGAGTATGAACCATGCACCTGGTGGGTGGTGTCCTCTCGTGTGATGGTGGTATCTGTGTCGATGATCTGGCATGTCTTGCAGAGGTTACCGTGGCAGGGTTGTGTGGCGTCGTGGACGCTGTCCTCTTGAAAGCTAGGTAGTTTGCTGCGAACGATGGTCTGTTTGAGGTTGGGTGGCTGTTTAAAGGCGAGTAGTGGAGGTGTGGGGATGGCCATAGCGAGGTGTTTGTCCTCATTGATGACATGTTGAAGGCTGCGGAGAACATGGCGTAGTTTCTCCGCTCCGGGGAAGTACTGGACGACAAAGGGTACTCTGTTGGTTGCGTCCCGTGTTAGTCTCCTGAGGAGGTCTATGCGATTTTTTGCTGTGGCCCGTCGGAACTGTCGATCGATGAGTCGAGCGTCATATCCCGTTCTTACTAGGGCGTCTTTCAGCGTCTGTAGGTGTCCATCGCGTTCCTCCTCGTCTGAGCAGACCCTGTGTATTCGCAGGGCCTGTCCATAGGGGATGGCCTCTTTGACGTGGTTAGGGTGGAAGCTGGAAAAGTGGAGCATCGTGAGGTTGTCCGTGGGCTTGCGGTAGAGTGAGGTGCTGAGGTGCCCGTCTTTGATGGAGATTCGTGTGTCCAAGAAA
>NW_027139465.1:0-27500 GCF_035084215.1 Heptranchias perlo
TGAGTGTAGTGATTGAGTGTGTGTGGTGTGAGTGAGTGTGGTGTGAGTGTGTGTGGTGTGAGTGTGTGTGGTGTGAGTGTGTGTGGTGTGAGTGAGTGTGGTGATTGAGTGTGTGTGGTGTGAGTGAGTGTGGTGATTGAGTGTGTGTGGTGTGAGTGAGTGTGGTGTGAGTGTGTGTGGTGTGAGTGTGTGTGGTGTGAGTGAGTGCGGTGATTGAGTGTGTGTGGTGTGAGTGAGTGTGGTGATTGAGTGAGTGTGGTGTGAGTGAGTGTGGTGATTGACTGTGTGTGGTGTGAGTGAGTGTGGTGTGAGTGTGTGTGGTGATTAAGTGTGTGTGTTGTGAGTGTGTGTGGTGATTAAGTGTGTGTGGTGTGAGTGTGTGTGGTGTGAGTGAGTGTGGTGTGAGTGTGTGTGGTGTGAGTGAGTGTGGTGATGAAGTGTGTGTGTTGTGAGTGTGTGTGGTGATTAAGTGTGTGTGGTGTGAGTGAGTGTGGTGTGAGTGAGTGTGGTGTGAGTGTGTGTGGTGTGAGTGAGTGTGGTGATTAAGTGTGTGTGGTGTGAGTGTGTGTGGTGATTAAGTGTGTGTGGTGTGCGTGAGTGTGTGTGGTGTGAGTGTGTGTGGTGATTAAGTGTGTGTGGTGTGAGTGAGTGTGTGTGGTGTGAGTGTGTGTGGTGATTAAGTGTGTGTGGTCTGAGTGAGTGTGGTGATGAGTGTGTGTGGTGATTGAGTGTGTGTGGTGTGAGTGAGTGTGGTATGAGTGTGTGTGGTGTGAGTGAGTGTGGTGTGAGTGAGTGTGGTGTGAGTGTGTGTGGTGATTGAGTGTGTGTGGTGATTGAGTGTGTGTGGTGTGAGTGAGTGTGGTGATTAAGTGTGTGAGGTGTGAGTGTGTGTGGTGAGTGAGTGTGTGTGGTGTGAGTGTGTGTGGTGTGAGTGTGTGTGTGTGGTGTGAGTGTGTGTGGTGTGAGTGTGTGTGGTGATGTGTGTGTGTGGTGATTGAGTGTGTGTGGTGATTGAGTGTGTGTGGTGTGAGTGTGTGTGGTGATTGTGTGTGTGTGGTGATTGAGTGTGTGTGGTGATTGAGTGTGTGTGGTGTGAGTGAGTGTGGTGATTGAGTGTGTGTGGTGTGAGTGAGTGTGGTGTGAGTGTGTGTGGTGGGAGTGTGTGTGGTGTGAGTGAGTGTGGTGTGAGTGTGTGTGGTGTGAGTGGTGTGGTGTGAGTGTGTGTGGTGTTGAGTGTGTGTGGTGTGAGTGTGTGGTGTGTGAGTGTGTGTGGTGTTGTGTGTGTGTGGTGATTGAGTGTGTGTGGTGTGAGTGTGTGTGGTGTGAGTGAGTGTGTGTGGTGTGGTGATTGTGTGTGTGGTGTGAGTGTGTGTGGTGTGAGTGAGTGTGGTGTGAGTGAGTGTTGTGATTGAGTGTGTGTGGTGTGAGTGAGTGTGGTGATTGAGTGTGTGTGGTGTGAGTGAGTGTTGTGATTGAGTGTGTGTGGTGTGAGTGAGTGTGTGTTGAGTGTGTGTGGTGTGAGTGAGTGTGGTGATTGAGTGTGTGTGGTGTGAGTGTGTGTGGTGTGAGTGAGTGTGGTGATTGAGTGTGTGTGGTGTGAGTGAGTGTTGTGATTGAGTGTGTGTGGTGTGAGTGAGTGTGGTGATTGAGTGTGTGTGGTGTGAGTGGTGTGGTGTGTGTGGTGTGAGTGAGTGTGGTGTGAGTGTGTGTGGTGATTGAGTGTGTGTGGTGTGAGTGTGTGTGGTGATTGAGTGTGTGTGGTGTGATGAGTGTGGTGTGAGTGTGTGTGGTGATTGAGTGTGTGTGGTGTGATGAGTGTGGTGATTGAGTGTGTGTGGTGTGAGTGAGTGTGTGCTTGGTGTGTGGTGTGAGTGTGTGTGGTGTGAGTGTGTGTGGTGATTGAGTGTGTGTGGTGTGAGTGTGTGTGGTGATTGAGTGTGTGTGGTGTGAGTGTGTGTGGTGTGAGTGTGTGTGGTGATTGAGTGTGTGTGGTGTGAGTGTGTGTGGTGATTGATGTGTGTGGTGTGAGTGTGTGTGGTGTGAGTGAGTGTGGTGTGAGTGTGTGTGGTGATTGAGTGTGTGTGGTGATTGAGTGTGTGTGGGTGGTGAGTGTGTGTGGTGTGAGTGGTGGTGTGTGGTGAGTGAGTGTGTGTGGTGTGAGTGAGTGTGGTGTTGAGTGTGTGTGGTGTTGAGTGTGTGTGGTGTGAGTGTGTGTGGTGTGAGTGAGTGTGGGTGTGTGGTGAGTGTGTGTGGTGTGAGTGAGTGTGGTGTGAGTGTGTGTGGTGATTGAGTGTGTGTGGTGATTGAGTGGTGTGTGTGGTGTGGTGTGTGTGGTGTGAGTGAGTGTGGTGTGTGGTGAGTGTGTGTGGTGTGTGTGTGGTGTGGTGTGAGTGGTGTGGTGAGTGTGTGTGGTGTGAGTGTGTGTGGTGTGAGTGTGTGTGGTGTGTGTGTGGTGTGGTGTGTGTGTGGTGTGTGTGGTGTGTGAGTGTGTGTGGTGTGTGTGTGTGGTGTGAGTGTGTGTGTGGTGTGAGTGGTGTGTGGTGAGTGTGTGTGGTGTGTGGTGTGGTGTGAGTGTGGTGGTGTGTGTGTGTGGTGGTGTGTGTGGTGTTGAGTGTGTGTGGTGTGGTGTGTGTGTGGTGTGAGTGTGTGTGGTGGAGTGAGTGTGGTGTGAGTGTGTGTGGTGTGTGTGGTGGTGTGTGTGTGTGGTGTGAGTGTGTGTGGTGTGAGTGTGTGTGGTGTGTGTGTGGTGGTGTGGTGTGGTGTGAGTGTGTGTGGTGAGTGTGTGTGGTGTGGTGTGAGTGTGGTGTGAGTGTGTGTGTGGTGTGAGTGTGTGTGGGTGATGTGTGTGTGTGGTGTGTGTGGTGTGTGTGGTGTGAGTGTGTGTGGTGATTGAGTGTGTGTGGTGTGTGAGTGTGTGTGGTGTGAGTGGTGTGGTGTGGTGTGTGTGGTGTGGTGTGTGTGGTGTGAGTGTGTGTGGTGATTGAGTGTGTGTGGTGTGAGTGTGTGTGGTGTTAGTGTGTGTGGTGTGAGTGTGTGTGGGTGTGGTGTGTGTGTGTGGTGTGGTGTGTGTGTGTGGTGTGTGTGGTGTGTGTGTGTGGTGTGAGTGTGTGTGGTGTGAGTGTGTGTGGTGGTGGTGTGTGGTGTGTGGTGTGTGTGGTGTTGTGTGTGTGGTGGTGTGAGTGTGTGTGGTGTGAGTGTGTGTGGTGTGAGTGTGTGTGGTGTGGTGGTGTGGTGTGGTGTGTGTGGTGTGGTGTGAGTGTGTGTGGTGATTGAGTGTGTGTGGTGTGGTGTGTGTGGTGTGTGGTGTGTGGTGTGTGTGTGTGGTGTGGTGTGGTGTGTGTGGTGTGGTGTGTGTGGTGTGTGTGTGTGTGGTGAGTGTGTGGTGGTGTGAGTGTGTGTGGGTGATTAGTGTGTGTGGTGTGAGTGTGTGTGGTGAGTGTGTGTGGTGATGAGTGTGTGTGGTGGTGTGTGGTGTGGTGTGGTGTGAGTGTGTGTGTGTGGTGTGTGTGGTGTGAGTGTGTGTGGTGTGTGTGTGGTGTGGTGTGGTGTGAGTGTGTGTGGTGTTGGTGTGTGTGTGGTGTGAGTGTGTGTGTGGTGTGTGTGTGTGGTGTGGTGTGTGTGGTGGTGTGTGTGTGTGGTGTGTGTGGTGTGGTGTGTGTGGTGTGAGTGTGTGTGTGGTGTGTGTGGGTGTGGTGTGGTGTGTGTGTGGTGTGAGTGTGTGTGTGGTGGTGTGTGTGTGGTGTGGTGTGTGTGGTGATTGTGTGTGTGTGGTGTGGTGGTGTGTGGTGTGAGTGTGTGTGGTGTGAGTGTGTGTGTGGTGTGTTGGTGAGTGTGTGTGGTGAGTGTGGTGTGGTGTGGTGGTGTGGTGTGTGGTGTGAGTGTGTGTGGTGTGAGTGTGTGTGGTGTGAGTGGTGTGGTGTGGTGTGTGTGGTGTGGTGGTGTGGTGTGGTGGTGTGGTGTGTGTGGTGGTGTGAGTGTGTGTGGTGTGAGTGGTGTGTGGTGTGAGTGTGTGTGGTGTGAGTGTGTGGGTGGTGTGGTGTGTGGTGTGTGTGGTGTGGTGGTGGTGTGGTGTGGTGTGGTGGTGTGTGTGTGGTGGTGTGGTGTGGTGTGGTGGTGTGTGTGGTGTGTGGTGGTGTGGTGTGGTGTGGTGTGTGTGGTGTGGTGTGTGTGGTGTGGTGGTGTGTGTGGTGGTGGTGTGGTGGTGGTGTGTGGTGTGGGTGGTGTGGTGTGGTGGTGGTGTGTGTGGTGTGGGTGTGTGTGGTGTGGTGGTGTGGTGTGGTGTGTGTGGTGTGGTGTGTGTGGTGTGTGGTGTGTGTGGTGTGAGTGTGTGTGGTGTGAGTGGTGTGTGTGGTGTGAGTGTGTGTGGTGGTGTGTGTGTGTGGTGTGGTGGTGGGTGTGGTGTGGGTGTGGTGTGGTGTGGTGTGGTGTGGTGTGGGTGTGTGTGGTGTGGTGTGTGTGGTGTGGTGTGTGTGGTGTGGGTGTGGTGGTGGTGTGGTGTGTGTGGTGTGAGTGTGTGTGGTGTGAGTGTGTGTGGTGTGAGTGGTGTGTGGTGTGAGTGTGGTGTGGTGTGGTGTGTGTGGTGGTGGTGTGGTGTGAGTGTGTGTGGTGTGAGTGTGTGTGGTGTGGTGTGTGTGGTGGTGTGTGTGGTGGTGTGTGTGGTGTGGGGTGTGGGTGTTGGTGTGGGTGTTGTGTGGTGGTGTGGTGTGTGTGTGTGTGTGGTGTTGAGTGTGGTGTGGTGTGAGTGTGTGTGGTGTGAGTGTGTGTGGTGTGGTGTGTGTGTGGTGTGGTGTGGTGTGGTGTGTGTGGTGTGGTGTGGTGTGTGGTGGTGTGTGTGTGTGTGGTGTGTGTGTGTGTGGTGTTGAGTGTGTGGTGTGAGTGTGTGTGGTGTGAGTGTGTGTGGTGTGAGTGTGTGTGGTGTGAGTGTGTGTGTTGTGTGTGTGTGTGTGTGTGGTGTGTGTGGTGTGTGTGTGTGGTGTGTGGTGTGTGGTGTGTGTGGTGTGTGAGTGTGTGTGGTGTGAGTGTGTGTGTGTGAGTGTGTGTGGTGTGAGTGTGTGTGGTGATTAGTGTGTGTCGTGATTGAGTGTGTGTGGTGAGTGAATGTGGTGTGAGTGTGTGTGGTGTGAGTTTATGTGGTGATTGAGTGTGTGTGGTGTGAGTGTGTGTGGTGTGAGTGAGTGTGGTGATTGAGTGTGTGTGGTGTGAGTGAGTGTGGTGTGAGTGTGTGTGGTGTGTGGTGGTGTGGTGTGGTGTTGAGTGTGTGTGGTGTGAGTGTGTGTGGTGTGAGTGTGTGTGGTGTGTGTGTTGTGGTGTGAGTGAGTGTGGTGATTGAGTGTGTGTGGTGTGAGTGTGTGTGGTGTGACTGTGTGTGGTGATTAGTGTGTGTGGTGTGAGTGTGTGTGGTGATTGAGTGTGTGTGGTGTGAGTGTGTGTGGTGTGAGTGTGTGTGGTGTGAGTGAGTGTGGTGATTGAGTGTGTGTGGTGTGAGTGTGTGTGGTGTGAGTGTGTGTGGTGATTAAGTGTGTGTCGTGATTGAGTGTGTGTGGCGTGAGTGAATGTGGTGTGAGTGTGTGTGGTGATTGAGTGTGTGTGCTGTGAGTGTGTGTGGTGTGAGTGAGTGTGGTGTGAGTTTATGTGGTGATTGAGTGTGTGTGGTGTGAGTGTGTGTGGTGTGAGTGAGTGTGGTGATTGAGTGTGTGTGGTGTGAGTGAGTGTGGTGTGAGTGTGTGTGGTGTGAGTGAGTGTGGTGATTGAGTGTGTGTGGTGTGAGTGAGTGTGGTGTGAGTGTGTGTGGTGTGAGTGTTTGTGGTGTGAGTGAGTGTGGTGATTGAGTGTGTGTGGTGTGAGTGTGTGTGGTGTGACTGTGTGTGGTGATTAAGTGTGTGTGGTGAGAGTGTGTGTGGTGATTGAGTGTGTGTGGTGTGAGTGTGTGTGGTGTGAGTGTGTGTGGTGTGAGTGAGTGTGGTGATTGAGTGTGTGTGGTGTGAGTGTGTGTGGTGTGAGTGAGTGTGGTGATTGAGTGTGGTGATTGAGTGTGTGTGGTGTGAGTGCGTGTGGTGATCGAGTGTGTGTGGTGATTGAGTGTGTGTGGTGATTGAGTGTGTGTGGTGTGAGTGTGTGTGGTGAGTTTGTGTGGTGTGAGTGGTGGTGATTGAGTGTGTGTGGTGTGAGTGTGTGGTGTGTGTGAGTGTGGTGTGGTGTGTGTGTGTGTGGTGTGGTGTGTGTGGTGAGTGTGTGTGGTGTGAGTGTGTGTGGTGTGAGTGTGTGGTGAGTGTGTGTGGTGTGAGTGTGTGTGGTGTTGAGTGTGGTGTGGTGTGAGTGGTGTGGTGTGTGTGGTGTGGTGTGTGGTGTGTGTGAGTGTGTGTGGTGTGAGTGTGTGTGGTGAGTGAGTGTGTGTGGTGTGAGTGTGTGTGGTGTGAGTGAGTGTGGTGTGAGTGTGTGTGGTGATGAGTGTGTGTGGTGTGAGTGTGTGTGGTGTGAGTGTGTGTGGTGTGGTGTGGTGTGGTGTGAGTGAGTGTGGTGTTGAGTGTGTTGTGTGAGTGAGTGTGGTGTGAGTGTGTGTGGTGTTGAGTGTGTGTGGTGATTGAGTGTGTGGTGTGAGTGTGTGTGGTGTGAGTGAGTGTGGTGTTGAGTGTTGGTGATTGAGTGTGTGTGGTGTGAGTGAGTGTGGTGTGAGTGTGTGTGGTGATTGAGTGTGTGTGGTGTGAGTGAGTGTGGTGATTGAGTGTGTTTGGTGATGAGTGTGTGTGGTGTGTGAGTGTGGTGTGAGTGTGTGTGGTGATTGAGTGTGTGTGTGTGAGTGAGTGTGGTGATTGAGTGTGTGTGGTGTGGTGTGTGTGGTGTGAGTGTGTGTGGTGATTGAGTGTGTGTGGTGTGAGTGTGTGTGTGTGGTGGTGTGTGTGTGTGGTGTGAGTGTGTGTGGTGATTGAGTGTGTGTGGTGTGAGTGTGTGTGGTGTGAGTGTGTGTGGTGTGGTTGTGTGGTGTGAGGTGTGTGGTGGTGAGTGTGTGTGGTGTGAGTGTGTGTGGTGTGGTGTGTGTGGTGTTGGTGTGTGTGGGTGTGGTGTGTGTGTGTGTGGTGTGGTGTGTGGTGTGTGTGGTGTGTGTGTGTGTGGTGAGTGAGTGTGTGTGGTGAGTGTGTGTGGTGTGTGTGTGTGTGGTGTGGTGGTGTGGTGTGAGTGTGTGTGTGTGTGTGGTGTGGTGTGAGTGTGTGTGGTGTGTGTGTGTGTGTGGTGTGGTGTGTGTGGTGTGAGTGTTGTGTGTGGTGTGTGTGGTGTGGTGTGTGTGGTGTGGTGTGTGTGGTGTGGTGTGTGTGGTGTGAGTGGTGGGTGATTGAGTGTGTGTGGTGTGAGTGGTGTGGTGTGAGTGTGTGTGGTGTGAGTGGTGTGGTGATGGTGGTGTGTGGTGTGGTGTGTGTGGTGTGGTGTGTGTGGTGTGAGTGTGTGTGGTGTGAGGTGTGTGTGGTGGTGTGTGGTGTGGTGTGAGTGAGTGTGGTGATTGAGTGTGTGTGGTGTGGTGAGTGTGGTGTGTGTGTGTGTGGTGTGAGTGGTGTGGTGTTGAGTGTGTGGTGTGAGTGTGTGTGGTGTGAGTGTGTGGGTGTGGTGTTGGTGTGTGGTGTGGTGTGTGTGGTGTGAGTGTGTGTGGTGTGAGTGTGTGTGGTGTGAGTGGTGTGGTGGTGAGTTGTGTGGTGTGGTGTGTGGTGTGGTGTGTGTGGTGTGGTGTGTGTGGTGGTGTGAGTGTGTGTGGTGTGGTGTGTGTGGTGTGGTGTGTGTGGTGTGTGGTGTGGTGGTGTGAGTGTGTGTGGTGTGTGTGGTGTGTGTGGTGGTGTGGTGTGGTGGTGTGGTGTGTGGTGGTGTGTGTGGTGTGGTGTGTGTGGTGTGGTGTGTGTGGTGTGGTGTGGTGGTGTGGTGTGGTGTGTGTGGTGTGGTGTGAGTGTGGTGGTGAGTGTGTGTGGTGTTGGTGTGTGGTGGTGTGGTGTGGTGTGGTGGTTGTGGTGTGTGTGGTGTGAGTGTGTGTGGTGTGAGTGTGTGGTGTGTGTGTGTGGTGGGTGGTGTGTGTGGTGATTGAGTGTGTGTGGTGTGAGTGTGTGTGGTGTGAGTGTGTGTGGTGTGGTGTGTGTGTGGTGTGAGTGTGTGTGGTGTGAGTGTGTGTGGGTGTGAGTGTGTGTGGTGTGAGTGTGTGTGGTGTTGAGTGTGTGTGGTGTGAGTGTGTGTGGTGTGTGGTGTGTGTGGGTGGTGTGTGGTGTGGTGGTGTGGTGTGTGTGGTGTGGTGGTGTGGTGGGAGGTGTGTGTGGTGTGAGTGTGTGTGGTGTGGTGTGTGTGGTGTGGTGTGGTGGTGTGTGGTGGTGTGGTGAGTGTGTGTGGTGTGAGTGAGTGTGGTGTGAGTGGTGTGTGGTGTGAGTGTGTGTGGTGTGGTGTGTGTGGTGTGGTGTGTGTGTGGTGTGTGTGTGTGGGTGTGGGTGTGTGGTGTGTGTGGTGTGTGTGGTGTGGTGGTGTGTGTGAGTGGTGTGGTGTGGTGTGTGTGGGTGAGTGTGTGTGGTGTGAGTGTGTGTGGTGTGAGTGTGTGTGGTGTGGTGTGTGTGGTGTGAGTGTGTGTGGTGGTGAGGGTGTGTGGTGGTGTGTGTGGTGTGGTGGTGTGGTGGTGTGGTGTTGGTGTGTGTGGTGTGTGTGAGTGTGGTGGTGTGTGGTGTGTGGTGTGTGAGTGTGGTGGTGTGGTGTGTGTGGTGTGGTGTGTGTGTGGTGTGTGTGGTGTGGTGTGTGTGGTGTGGTGTGGGTGGTGTGTGTGGTGTGTGGTGGTGTGGTGTGGTGTGTGTGTGGTTGGTGTGGTGTGGTGTGGTGTGTGTGGTGGTGGTGTGTGTGGTGTGTGGTGTGTGTGGTGGGTGGTGTGTGTGGTGTGGTGTGTGTGGGTGGTGGTGTGGTGAGTGTGTGTGGTGTGAGTGTGTGTGGTGTGAGTGTGTGTGGTGAGTGAGTGTGGTGTGGTGTGTGTGTGTGTGGTGGTGATTGAGTGTGTGTGGTGTGGTGGTGTGTGTGAGGTGTGTGGTGTGGTGTGTGTGGGTGGTGTGGTGGTGTGGTGTGGGTGTGTGTGGTGTGAGTGTGTGTGGTGTTGGTGTGTGTGTGGTGTGAGTGAGTGTGGTGTGGTGTGTGGTGGTGTGGTGTGTGTGGTGTGTGTGGTGTGGTGTTGAGTGTGTGTGGTGTGAGTGAGTGTGGTGATTGGTGTGTGTGGTGGTGGGTGGTGTGGTGTGTGTGGTGGTGTGTGGTGGGTGGGGTGGTGTGGGTGGTGTGTGTGGTGTGAGTGTGTGGTGTGTGTGGGTGTGAGTGTGGTGTGGTGTGGTGTGTGTGGGTGTGTGTGGGGTGGTGGTGTGTGTGGTGTGTGTGGGTGGTGGTGTGGTGTGGGTGTGTGTGTGTGTGGTGTGGTGTGGTGTGGTGTGTGTGGTGGGTGTGTGTGGTGTGGTGTGTGTGGGTGTGTGTGGTGTGGTGGTGTGTGTGGTGTTGGTGGTGTGGTGGTGGTGAGTGTGGTGTGGTGTGGTGGTGTGTGTGGTGTGTGGTGTGTGTGGTGTGAGTGGTGTGGTGGTGAGTGTGTGTGGTGTGAGTGTGTGTGGTGTAGTGTGTGTGGTGGTGTGAGTGTGTGTGGTGTGGTGTGGTGGGTGTGGTGTGTGTGGTGTGTGTGTGTGTGGGAGTGTGTGTGGTGTGAGTGGTGTGGTGAGTGTGTGTGGTGTGAGTGTGTGGGTGGTGAGTGTGGTGTGGTGTGTGTGTGTGTGGTGTGTGTGGTGTGGTGGTGTGTGTTGTGTGGTGAGTGTGTGTGTGTGGTGTGGTGTGTGGTGTGGTGTGGTGTGTGTGGTGTGAGTGTGTGTGGTGTGAGTGTGTGTGGTGTGGTGTGTGTGGTGGTGTTGGTGTGTGGGTGGTGTGAGTGTGTGTGGTGTGTGTGTGTGTGGTGTGGTGTGGTGTGTGTGTGTGGTGTTGAGTGTGTGTGGTGTGTGTGTGTGGTGGTGTGGTGTGTGTGTGTGTGGTGGTGAGTGTGTGTGGTGTGAGTGTGTGGTGGGGTGTGTGTGGTGTGTGGTGTGGTGTGTGTGGTGTGGTGGGTGTGGTGGTGTGGTGTGTGTGGTGTGTGTGGTGTGGTGTGTGTGGTGTGTGTGTGTGTGGTGTGGTGAGTGTGTGTGGTGGTGGGTGTGTGTGGTGGTGGTTGTGTGTGTGTGGTGTGAGTGTGTGGTGGTGTGAGTGTGTGTGGTGTGGTGTGTGTGGTGTGGTGTGGTGTGTGTGGTGTG
Organism: Heptranchias perlo; assembly: GCF_035084215.1. Lineage (NCBI taxonomy): Eukaryota > Metazoa > Chordata > Chondrichthyes > Hexanchiformes > Hexanchidae > Heptranchias > Heptranchias perlo. The sequence continues at coordinate 10,257 of NW_027139465.1, forward strand.
AGTGTGTGTGGTGTGAGTGTGTGTGGTGTGAGTGTGTGGTGTGTGGTGTGTGTGTGTGGTTGTGTGTGGTGTGTGTGGTGTGTGTGTGGTGTGGTGTGTGTGGTGTGTGTGTGTGGTGTGGTGGTGTGGTGTGTGGGGTGTGAGTGTGTGTGGTGTGGTGTGTGTGTGATTGAGTGTGTGTGGTGTGTGTGTGGTGTTGAGTGTGTGTGGTGTGAGTGGTGTGGTGTGTGTGGTGTGTGAGTGTGTGGTGTGGTGGTGAGTGTGTGTGGTGTGGTGTGTGTGGTGTGTGTGTGTGTGTGTGGTGTTGAGTGTGTGTGGTGTGAGTGTGTGTGGTGTGGTGTGTGTGGTGTGAGTGAGTGTGTGGTGAGTGTGTGTGGTGTGAGTGTGTGTGGTGATTGAGTGTGTGTGGTGTGAGTGAGTGTCGTGATTGAGTGTGTGTGGTGAGTGTGTGTGGTGTGAGTGTGTGTGGTGATTGAGTGTGTGTGGTGTGAGTGTGTGTGGTGATTGAGTGTGTGTGGTGTGAGTGTGTGTGGTGTGAGTGTGTGTGGTGATTGAGTGTGTGTGGTGTGAGTGTGTGTGGTGATTGAATGTGTGTGGTGTGAGTGTGTGTGGTGTGAGTGAGTGTGGTGTGAGTGTGTGTGGTGATGAGTGTGTGTGGTGATTGAGTGTGTGTGGTGTGAGTGTGTGTGGTGTGAGTGAGTGTGGTGTGTGGTGAGTGAGTGTGTGTGGTGTGAGTGAGTGTGGTGATTGAGTGTGTGTGGTGATTGAGTGTGTGTGGTGTGAGTGTGTGGTGTGAGTGAGTGTGGTGTGTGGTGAGTGAGTGTGTGTGGTGTGAGTGAGTGTGGTGTGAGTGTGTGTGGTGATTGAGTGTGTGTGGTGATTGAGTGTGTGTGGTGTGAGTGTGTGTGGTGTGAGTGAGTGTGGTGTGTGGTGAGTGAGTGTGTGGTGTGAGTGAGTGTGGTGATTGAGTGTGTGTGGTGTGAGTGAGTGTGGTGTGAGTGTGTGTGGTGATTGAGTGTGGTGTGGTGTGTGTGTGGTGTGTGTGAGTGTGGTGTGAGTGTGTGTGGTGTGTGTGAGTGTGGTGTGAGTGTGTGTGGTGTGAGTGAGTGTGGTGTGAGTGTGTGTGGTGTGAGTGTGTGTGGTGTGGTGTGTGGTGTGGTGTGGTGTGTGTGTGTGTGGTGTGTGAGTGTGTGTGGTGTGAGTGTGTGTGGTGTGAGGTGAGTGTGGTGTGGTGGTGTGTGTGTGTGTGGGTGTGTGTGGGTGTGGGTGGTGTGTGTGTGTGGTGTGTGGTGTGTGTGGTGTGGGTGAGTGTGGGTGGTGTGGTGGTGTGGTGTGTGTGTGTGGTGTGTGTGTGTGTGGTGGTGTGGTGTGGTGTGGTGGTGTGAGTGTGGTGTGTGGTGGTGTGGTGGGTGTGTGGTGTGTGGTGTGTGGTGGTGAGTGAGTGTGTGTTGTGTGTGTGGTGTGGTGTGGTGTGTGTGGTGTGGTGTGAGTGTGGTGAGTGAGTGTGTGTGGTGTGAGTGAGTTTGGTGTGAGTGTGTGTGGTGTGAGTGAGTGTGGTGAGTGAGTGTGTGTGGTGTGAGTGAGTGTGGTGTGAGTGTGTGTGGAGTGTGTGTGTGAATAATGGATCTAAATCACAATGCTGTAAATGTTTGACATTCACAGAGACAGAGGGGTGAGTCAGATCTGGATTGGGAGCTGGAGGAGGAAATTAATAAAGAGACAAAAGGAGGAGCCAGCTATTTATATCAGGAATGAAGAGAAGGATCGAGCGACAGAGAGGTGGAAGCAACAGTCGGAGATATATATTGGTCCATCTTTTGCTCACCCGTCTGTGAACCACTTTGGGATGTGTTTCTACATTAAAGGTGCTATATAAATGCAAGTTATTGGAGAGAGGAGGGAATATAGACACAGGCAGGTGAGTCGGATATACAGAGTGGGAAAGAGACTATGGATGTGAATGGCAGAGAAACAGATAGAGAGAGAGACAAGGAGATAGAAAGACTGAGGGACACAGCAATTATAGACACACATAGATATATTAAAGTGAGAGAGGGAGAAAGATGGACAAAAAGATAGAGAAAAACAGAGAAAGGAATAGAAAGAGAAACAGACAGAGAAATAGAGGGAGAGAGAAATAGGCAGAGTAATGGAGAGAGAGAGAAATAGACAGAGAAATAGAAAGTAATAGAGAGAGAGAAATAGACAGAGAAATAGAGAGAGGGAAATAGACAGAGTAATAGTGAGAGAAAGAGAAATAGACAGAGTAATAGAGAGTAATAGAGAGAGAGAGAAATAGAGAGTAATAGAGTGTAATAGAGAAAGAAAGAGAAATAGACAGAGTAATAGAGAGAGAGAGAAAGAGACAGAGTAATAGAGAGAGAGAAATAGACAGAGTAATAGAGAGAGAAAGAGAAATAGACAGAGAAATAGACAGAGTAATAGAAAGTAATAGAGAGAGAGAAATAGACAGAGTAATAGAGAGAGAAAGAGAAATAGACAGAGTAATAGAGAGTAATAGAGAGAGAGAGAAATAGAGAGTAATAGAGAGAGAGAGAAATAGACAGAGAAATAGACAGAGTGAGAAATAGACAGAGAAATAGACAGAATAATAGAGAATAATAGACAGAGAGCGAGAAATAGACAGAGAAATAGACAGAGTAATAGAGAGAGAGAGAAATAGACAGAGAAATAGACAGAGGAATAGAAAGTAACAGACAGAACGCGAGAAATAGACAGAGAAATAGACAGAGTAATAGCGAGAGAAAGAGAAATAGACAGAGAAATAGACAGAAAGAGACAGAGTAATAGAGAGAGAAATAGACATAGTAATAGAGAGAGAAAGAGAAATAGACAGAGTAATAGAGAGAGAAAAATAGACAGAGTAATTGAAAGAGAGAGACAGAGTAATAGAGAGAGAAATATACAGAATAATAGAGAATAATAGACAGAGAGCGAGAAATAGACAGAGTAATAGAGAGAGAGAGAAATAGACAGAGAAATAGACAGAGTAATAGAAAGTAATAGACAGAACGTGAGAAATAGACAGAGAAATAGACAGAGTAATAGCGAGAGAAAGAGAAATAGACAGAGAAACAGACAGAGCAATACAGAGCAATAGAAAGAGTGAGAGAAATAGACAGAGTAATAGACAGAAAGAGACAGAGTAATAGAGAGAGAAATAGACAGAGTAATAGAGAGAGAAAGAGAAATAGACAGAGAAATAGACAGAGTAATAGAGAGAGAGAAATAGACAGAGTAATTGAGAGAGAGAGAGACAGAGTAACAGAGAGAAAGAGAGAAATAGACAGAGAAACAGAGAATAATAGAGAGAGAGAGAGAGAAATAGTCAGAGTAATTGAGAGAGAGAGACAGAGTAATAGAGAGAGAGAAAGAGACAGAGTAATAGAGAGAGAGCGAGAAATAGACAGAGAAATAGAGAGAGAAATAGACAAAGTAATAGAGAGTAATAGAGAGAGAGAAATAGTCAGAGTAATTGAGAGAGAGAAAGAGACAAAGTAATAGAGAGAGAAATAGAGTAATAGAGAGAGAGAGAAAGAGACAGAGTAATAGAGAGAGAGAGAAATAGAGAAATAGACAGAGTAATAGAGAGTAATAGAGAGAGAGAAATAGACAGAGAAATAGAGAGAAACAGACAGAGTAATACACAGAGTAATAGAGAGAGAGAAATAGACAGAGTAATAGAGAGAGAGAAATAGACAGAGTAATAGAGAGAGAGAGAAACAGAGAGAGTAATAGACAGAGAGAGAGAAATAGAGAGAGAGAGACAGAGTAATAGAGAGAGAGAAAAATAGACAGAGTAATAGAGAGAGAGAAATAGACAGAGTAATAGACAGAGTAATAGAGAGTAATAGACAGAGAGAGAGAAATAGACAGAGAAATAGAGAGAGAAAAAGAGGCAGAATAATAGAGAGAGAGAGAATTGGACGAGAGAAATAGACAGAGTAATAGAGAGAGTACTAAAGGGAGTAATATAGAGTAAGAGAAATAGACAGAGAGACGAACAGTGAGAGAGAGAGAGAGGGAGAAAGAGAGAGAATCAGTGAGAGAGGGAGAGAGAGAGAGAGAATCAGTGAGAGAGGGAGAGAGAGAGAGAGAGAGAGAGAATCAGTGAGAGAGAGGGAGAGGGAGAGAGAGAGATTCAGTGAGAGACAGGGAGAGAGGGAGAGAGTGAGAGAGAGAGAGAATCAGTGAGAGAGGGAGAGAGTGAGAGAGAGAGAGAGAATAAGTGAGAGAGGGAGAGAGAGAGAGAGAGAATCAGTGAGAGAGAGAGAGAGAGAGAGAATCAGTGAGAGAGAGAGAATCAGTGAGGGAGAGTGAGAGAGAGAATCAGTGAGGGAGAGTGAGAGAGAGAGAGAGAATCAGTGAGAGAGAGGGAGAGAGTGAGAGAGAGAGAGAGAGAGTGAATCAGTGAGAGAGAGGGAGAGAGAGAGAGAATCAGTGAGAGAGAGGGAGAGAGTGAGAGAGAGAGAGAGAGAGAGAATCAGTAAGAGAGAGGGAGAGAGAGAGAGAGAGAATCAGTAAGAGAGAGAGAGGGAGAGAGAGAGAATCAGAGTGAGAGGGAGAGAGAGAAACAGAGAGTGTGAGAGAGAGAGAATCAGTGAGAGAATCAGAGAGAGTGAGAGAGAGAATCAGTGAGAGAATCAGAGAGAGTGAGAGAGAGAATCAGTGAGAGAGAGGGAGAGAGAGAGAAAGAATCAGTGAGTGAGAGGGAGAGAGCGAGAGAATCAATGAGTGAGAGAGAGAATCAGTGAGTGAGAGGGAGAGAGAGAGAGAATCAGTGAGTGAGAGAGGGAGAGAGAGAATCAGTGAGTGAGAGAGAGAGAACCAGTGAGTGAGAGGGAGAGAGAGAGAGAATCAATGAGGGAGAGGGAGAGAGAATCAGTGAGTGAGAGAGGGAGAGAGAGAATCAGTGAGTGAGAGAGAGAATCAGTGAGTGAGAGAATCAGTGAGTGAGAGAGAGAGAATCAGAGAGAGAGAGAGAGAATCAGTCAGAGAGAGGGAGAGAGAGAGAGAGTGAGAGAGAATCAGTGAGAGAGGGAGAGAGTGAGAGAGAGAGAGAATCAGTGAGAGAGGGAGAGAGAGAGAGAGAATCAGTGAGAGAGGGGGAGAGAGAGAGAATCAGTGAGAGAGGGAAAGAGAGAGAGAGAATCAGTGAGAGAGGGAGAGAGAGAGAGAGAGAGAGTGAGAATCAGTAAGAGAGAGAGTGAGAGAGAGAGGCACAGAGAGAGAGAGAGAATGAATCAGTGAGAGAGAGGGAGAGAGTGAGAAAGGTGGAGAATCAGTGAGAGAGGGAGAGAGTGAGAGAGAGAGAGAATCAGTGAGAGAGAGGGAGAGAGTGAGAGAGAGAGAGAATCAGTGAGAGAGAGAGAGAGGGAGAAAGAGAGAGAATCAGTGAGAGAGGGAGAGAGAGAGAGAGAATCAGTGAGAGAGGGAGAGAGAGAGAGAGAGAGAGAGAATCAGTGAGAGAAAGGGAGAGAGAGAGATTCAGTGAGAGACAGGGAGAGAGGGAGAGAGTGAGAGAGAGAGAGAATCAGTGAGAGAGGGAGAGAGTGAGAGAGAGAGAGAGAATAAGTGAGAGAGGGAGAGAGAGAGAGAGAGAATCAGTGAGAGAGAGAGAGAGAGAGAGAATCAGTGAGAGAGAGAGAATCAGTGAGGGAGAGTGAGAGAGAGAATCAGTGAGGGAGAGTGAGAGAGAGAGAGAGAATCAGTGAGAGAGAGGGAGAGAGTGAGAGAGAGAGAGAGAGAGTGAATCAGTGAGAGAGAGGGAGAGAGAGAGAGAATCAGTGAGAGAGAGGGAGAGAGTGAGAGAGAGAGAGAGAGAGAGAGAATCAGTAAGAGAGAGGGAGAGAGAGAGAGAGAATCAGTAAGAGAGAGAGAGGGAGAGAGAGAGAATCAGAGTGAGAGGGAGAGAGAGAAACAGAGAGTGTGAGAGAGAGAGAATCAGTGAGAGAATCAGAGAGAGTGAGAGAGAGAATCAGTGAGAGAATCAGAGAGAGTGAGAGAGAGAATCAGTGAGAGAGAGGGAGAGAGAGAGAAAGAATCAGTGAGTGAGAGGGAGAGAGCGAGAGAATCAATGAGTGAGAGAGAGAATCAGTGAGTGAGAGGGAGAGAGAGAGAGAATCAGTGAGTGAGAGAGGGAGAGAGAGAATCAGTGAGTGAGAGAGAGAGAACCAGTGAGTGAGAGGGAGAGAGAGAGAGAATCAATGAGGGAGAGGGAGAGAGAATCAGTGAGTGAGAGAGGGAGAGAGAGAATCAGTGAGTGAGAGAGAGAATCAGTGAGTGAGAGAATCAGTGAGTGAGAGAGAGAGAATCAGAGAGAGAGAGAGAGAATCAGTCAGAGAGAGGGAGAGAGAGAGAGAGTGAGAGAGAATCAGTGAGAGAGGGAGAGAGTGAGAGAGAGAGAGAATCAGTGAGAGAGGGAGAGAGAGAGAGAGAATCAGTGAGAGAGGGGGAGAGAGAGAGAATCAGTGAGAGAGGGAAAGAGAGAGAGAGAATCAGTGAGAGAGGGAGAGAGAGAGAGAGAGAGAGTGAGAATCAGTAAGAGAGAGAGTGAGAGAGAGAGGCACAGAGAGAGAGAGAATGAATCAGTGAGAGAGAGGGAGAGAGTGAGAAAGGTGGAGAATCAGTGAGAGAGGGAGAGAGTGAGAGAGAGAGAGAATCAGTGAGAGAGAGGGAGAGAGTGAGAGAGAGAGAGAATCAGTGAGAGAGAGAGAGAGGGAGAAAGAGAGAGAATCAGTGAGAGAGGGAGAGAAAGAGAGAGAATCAGTGAGAGAGGGAGAGAGAGAGAGAGAGAGAGAGAATCAGTGAGAGAGAGGGAGAGAGAGAGATTCAGTGAGAGACAGGGAGAGAGGGAGAGAGTGAGAGAGAGAGAGAATCAGTGAGAGAGGGAGAGTGAGAGAGAGAGAGAGAATAAGTGAGAGAGGGAGAGAGAGAGAGAGAGAATCAGTGAGAGAGAGAGAGAGAGAGAGAATCAGTGAGAGAGAGAGAATCAGTGAGGGAGAGTGAGAGAGAGAATCAGTGAGGGAGAGTGAGAGAGAGAGAGAGAATCAGTGAGAGAGAGGGAGAGAGTGAGAGAGAGAGAGAGAGAGTGAATCAGTGAGAGAGAGGGAGAGAGAGAGAGAATCAGTGAGAGAGAGGGAGAGAGTGAGAGAGAGAGAGAGAGAGAGAATCAGTAAGAGAGAGGGAGAGAGAGAGAGAGAATCAGTAAGAGAGAGAGAGGGAGAGAGAGAGAATCAGAGTGAGAGGGAGAGAGAGAAACAGAGAGTGTGAGAGAGAGAGAATCAGTGAGAGAATCAGAGAGAGTGAGAGAGAGAATCAGTGAGAGAATCAGAGAGAGTGAGAGAGAGAATCAGTGAGAGAGAGGGAGAGAGAGAGAAAGAATCAGTGAGTGAGAGGGAGAGAGCGAGAGAATCAATGAGTGAGAGAGAGAATCAGTGAGTGAGAGGGAGAGAGAGAGAGAATCAGTGAGTGAGAGAGGGAGAGAGAGAATCAGTGAGTGAGAGAGAGAGAACCAGTGAGTGAGAGGGAGAGAGAGAGAGAATCAATGAGGGAGAGGGAGAGAGAATCAGTGAGTGAGAGAGGAGAGAGAGAATCAGTGAGTGAGAGAGAGAATCAGTGAGTGAGAGAATCAGTGAGTGAGAGAGAGAGAATCAGAGAGAGAGAGAGAGAATCAGTGAGTGAGAGAGAGAAACAGTGAGTGAGAGAGAGAGAGAGAATCAGTGAGAGAGAGGGAGAGAGTGAGAGAGAGAGAGAGTGAATCAGTGAGAGAGAGGGAGAGAGAGAGAGAATCAGTGAGAGAGAGGGAGAGAGTGAGAGAGAGAGAGAGAGAGAGAATCAGTAAGAGAGAGGGAGAGAGAGAGAGAGAATCAGTAAGAGAGAGAGAGGGAGAGAGAGAGAATCAGAGTGAGAGGGAGAGAGAGAAACAGAGAGTGTGAGAGAGAGAGAATCAGTGAGAGAATCAGAGAGAGTGAGAGAGAGAATCAGTGAGAGAATCAGAGAGAGTGAGAGAGAGAATCAGTGAGAGAGAGGGAGAGAGAGAGAAAGAATCAGTGAGTGAGAGGGAGAGAGCGAGAGAATCAATGAGTGAGAGAGAGAATCAGTGAGTGAGAGGGAGAGAGAGAGAGAATCAGTGAGTGAGAGAGGGAGAGAGAGAATCAGTGAATGAGAGAGAGAGAACCAGTGAGTGAGAGGGAGAGAGAGAATCAATGAGGGAGAGGGAGAGAGAATCAGTGAGTGAGAGAGGGAGAGAGAGAATCAGTGAGTGAGAGAGAGAATCAGTGAGTGAGAGAGAGAAACAGTGAGTGAGAGAGAGAATCAGAGAGAGAGAATCAGTGAGTGAGAGAGAGAATCAGTGAGTGAGAGAGAGAGAGAGAATCAGTGAGTGAGAGAGAGAGAGAGAATCAGTGAGTGAGAGAGAGAGAGAGAATCAGTGAGTGAGAGAGAGAGAGAGAGGATCAATGAGTGAGAGAGAGAGAGAGAGAATCAGTGAGTGAGAGAGAGAATCAGTGAGTGAGAGAGAGAGAGAGAATCGGTGAGGGAGAGAGAGAGAGAGAATCAGTGAGTGATAGAGAGAGAGAGAATCAGTGAGTGAGAGAGAGAGAATCAGTGAGTGAGAGAGAGAGAGAGAATCGGTGAGGGAGAGAGAGAGAGAGAATCAGTGAGTGATAGAGAGAGAGAGAATCAGTGAGTGAGAGAGAGAGAGAATCAGTGAGTGAGAGGGAGAATCAGTGAGTGAGAGGGAGAGAGAGAGAGAATCAGTGAGTGAGAGAGAGAATCAGTGAGTGAGAGGGAGAGAGAGAGAGAAACAGTGAGTGAGAGAGAGAGAATCAGTGAGTGAGAGAGAGAATCAGTGAGTGAGAGGGAGAGAGAGAGAATCAGTGAGTGAGAGAGAGAATCAGTGAGTGAGAGGGAGAGAGAGAGAGAATCAGTGAGTGAGAGGGAGAGAGAATCAGTGAGTGAGAGAGAGAGAGAATCAGTGAGTGAGAGGGAGAATCAGTGAGTGAGAGGGAGAGAGAGAGAGAATCAGTGAGTGAGAGAGAGAATCAGTGAGTGAGAGAGAATCAGTGAGTGAGAGGGAGAGAGAGAGAGAATCAGTGAGTGAGAGAGAGAGAATCAGTGAGTGAGAGAGAGAGAGAGAATCAGTGAGAGAGAGAATCAGTGAGTGAGAGGGAGAGAGAGAGAGAATCAGTGAGTGAGAGGGAGAGAATCAGTGAGTGAGAGAGAGAGAGAATCAGTGAGTGAGAGAGATCGGGAGAATCAGTGAGTGAGAGAGAGAATCAGTGAGTGAGAGAGAGAGAGAGAATCAGTGAGTGAGAGAGAGAGAGAGAATCAGTGAGTGAGAGAGAGAAACAGTGAGTGAGAGAGAGAATCAGAGAGAGAGAATCAGTGAGTGAGAGAGAGAATCAGTGAGTGAGAGAGAGAGAGAGAGGATCAATGAGTGAGAGAGAGAGAGAGAGAATCAGTGAGTGAGAGAGAGAATCAGTGAGTGAGAGAGAGAGAGAGAATCGGTGAGGGAGAGAGAGAGAGAGAATCAGTGAGTGATAGAGAGAGAGAGAATCAGTGAGTGAGAGAGAGAGAATCAGTGAGTGAGAGAGAGAGAGAGAATCAGTGAGTGAGAGAGAGAGAGAGAATCAGTGAGTGAGAGAGAGAGAGAATCAGTGAGTGAGAGGGAGAATCAGTGAGTGAGAGGGAGAGAGAGAGAGAATCAGTGAGTGAGAGAGAGAATCAGTGAGTGAGAGGGAGAGAGAGAGAGAAACAGTGAGTGAGAGAGAGAGAATCAGTGAGTGAGAGAGAGAATCAGTGAGTGAGAGGGAGAGAGAGAGAATCAGTGAGTGAGAGAGAGAATCGGTGAGTGAGAGAGAGAATCAGTGAGTGAGAGGGAGAGAGAGAGAGAATCAGTGAGTGAGAGGGAGAGAGAATCAGTGAGTGAGAGAGAGAGAGAATCAGTGAGTGAGAGGGAGAATCAGTGAGTGAGAGGGAGAGAGAGAGAGAATCAGTGAGTGAGAGAGAGAATCAGTGAGTGAGAGAGAATCAGTGAGTGAGAGGGAGAGAGAGAGAGAATCAGTGAGTGAGAGGGAGAGAATCAGTGAGTGAGAGAGAGAGAATCAGTGAGTGAGAGAGATCGGGAGAATCAGTGAGTGAGAGAGAGAATCAGTGAGTGAGAGAGAGAGAGAGAATCAGTGAGAGAGAGAATCAGTGAGTGAGAGGGAGAGAGAGAGAGAATCAGTGAGTGAGAGGGAGAGAATCAGTGAGTGAGAGAGAGAGAGAATCAGTGAGTGAGAGAGATCGGGAGAATCAGTGAGTGAGAGAGAGAATCAGTGAGTGAGAGAGAGAGAGAGAGAGAATCAGTGAGTGAGAGAGAGAGAGAGAATCAGTGAGTGAGAGAGAGAGAGAGAATCAGTGAGTGAGAGAGAGAAAGAGAATCAGTGAGTGAGAGAGAGAGAGAGAGAATCAGTGAGTGAGAGAGAGAGAGAATCAGTGAGTGAGAGGGAGATAGAGAGAAACAGTGAGTGAGAGGGAGAATCAGTGAGTGAGAGGGAGAGAGAGAGAGAATCAGTGAGTGAGAGAGAGAATCAGTGAGTGAGAGGGAGAGAGAGAGAGAATCAGTGAGTGAGAGGGAGAGAGAATCAGTGAGTGAGAGAGAGAGAGAATCAGTGAGTGAGAGGGAGAATCAGTGAGTGAGAGGGAGAGAGAGAGAGAATCAGTGAGTGAGAGAGAGAATCAGTGAGTGAGAGAGAATCAGTGAGTGAGAGGGAGAGAGAGAGAGAATCAGTGAGTGAGAGAGAGAGAATCAGTGAGTGAGAGAGAGAGAGAGAATCAGTGAGAGAGAGAATCAGTGAGTGAGAGGGAGAGAGAGAGAGAATCAGTGAGTGAGAGGGAGAGAATCAGTGAGTGAGAGAGAGAGAGAATCAGTGAGTGAGAGAGATCGGGAGAATCAGTGAGTGAGAGAGAGAATCAGTGAGTGAGAGAGAGAGAGAGAGAGAATCAGTGAGTGAGAGAGAGAGAGAGAATCAGTGAGTGAGAGAGAGAAACAGTGAGTGAGAGAGAGAATCAGAGAGAGAGAATCAGTGAGTGAGAGAGAGAATCAGTGAGTGAGAGAGAGAGAGAGAGGATCAATGAGTGAGAGAGAGAGAGAGAGAATCAGTGAGTGAGAGAGAGAATCAGTGAGTGAGAGAGAGAGAGAGAATCGGTGAGGGAGAGAGAGAGAGAGAATCAGTGAGTGATAGAGAGAGAGAGAATCAGTGAGTGAGAGAGAGAGAATCAGTGAGTGAGAGAGAGAGAGAGAATCGGTGAGGGAGAGAGAGAGAGAGAATCAGTGAGTGATAGAGAGAGAGAGAATCAGTGAGTGAGAGAGAGAGAGAATCAGTGAGTGAGAGGGAGAATCAGTGAGTGAGAGGGAGAGAGAGAGAGAATCAGTGAGTGAGAGAGAGAATCAGTGAGTGAGAGGGAGAGAGAGAGAGAAACAGTGAGTGAGAGAGAGAGAATCAGTGAGTGAGAGAGAGAATCAGTGAGTGAGAGGGAGAGAGAGAGAATCAGTGAGTGAGAGAGAGAATCGGTGAGTGAGAGAGAGAATCAGTGAGTGAGAGGGAGAGAGAGAGAGAATCAGTGAGTGAGAGGGAGAGAGAATCAGTGAGTGAGAGAGAGAGAGAATCAGTGAGTGAGAGGGAGAATCAGTGAGTGAGAGGGAGAGAGAGAGAGAATCAGTGAGTGAGAGAGAGAATCAGTGAGTGAGAGAGAATCAGTGAGTGAGAGGGAGAGAGAGAGAGAATCAGTGAGTGAGAGGGAGAGAATCAGTGAGTGAGAGAGAGAGAATCAGTGAGTGAGAGAGAGAATCAGTGAGTGAGAGGGAGAGAGGGAGAGAAACAGTGAGTGAGAGAGAGAGAATCAGTGAGTGAGAGAGAGAATCAGTGAGTGAGAGAGAGAATCAGTGAGTGAGAGAGAATCAGTGAGTGAGAGGGAGAGAGAGAGAGAATCAGTGAGTGAGAGAGAGAATCAGTGAGTGAGAGAGAGAGAGAGAATCAGTGAGAGAGAGAATCAGTGAGTGAGAGGGAGAGAGAGAGAGAATCAGTGAGTGAGAGGGAGAGAATCAGTGAGTGAGAGAGAGAGAGAATCAGTGAGTGAGAGAGATCGGGAGAATCAGTGAGTGAGAGAGAGAATCAGTGAGTGAGAGAGAGAGAGAGAGAGAATCAGTGAGTGAGAGAGAGAGAGAGAATCAGTGAGTGAGAGAGAGAGAGAGAATCAGTGAGTGAGAGAGAGAAAGAGAATCAGTGAGTGAGAGAGAGAGAGAGAGAGAATCAGTGAGTGAGAGAGAGAGAGAATCAGTGAGTGAGAGGGAGATAGAGAGAAACAGTGAGTGAGAGAGAGAGAGAGAGAATCAGTGAGTGAGAGAGAATCAGTGAGTGAGAGAGAGAATCAGTGAGTGAGAGAGAATCAGTGAGTGAGAGAGAGAGAATCAGTGAGTGAGAGAGAGAGAGAGAATCAGTGAGTGAGAGGGAGAGAGAGAGAATCAGTGAGTGAGAGAAAGAGAGCGAGGGAATCAGTGAGTGAGAGGGAGAGAGAATCAGTGAGTGAGAGGGAGAGAGAATCAGTGAGTGAGAGGGAGAGAGGGAGAGAATCAGTGAGTGAGGGAGAGAATCAGAGAGTGAGAGAGAGAATCAGTGGGTGAGAGGGAGAGAGAATCAGTGAGTGAGAGAGAGAGAGAGAGAGAATCAGTGAGTGAGAGAGAGAGAGAGAATCAGTGAGTGAGAGAGAGAGAGAATCAGTGAGTGAGAGAGAGAGAGAATCAGTGAGTGAGAGGGAGAAACAGTGAGTGAGAGAGAGAATCAGTGAGTGACGGGAGAGAGAGAAAGAATCAGTCAGTGAGAGGGAGAGAGAATCAGTGAGTGAGAGAGAGAGAATCAGTGAGTGAGAGAGAGAGAGAGAGAGAATCAGTGAGTGAGAGGGAGAGAGAGAATCAGTGAGTGAGAGGGAGAGAGAGAGAGAATCAGTGAGTGAGAGGGAGAGAGAGAATCAGTGAGTGAGAGGGAGAGAGAATCAGTGAGTGAGAGAGAGAATCAGTGAGTGAGAGGGAGAGAGAGAATCAGTGAGTGAGAGAGAGAATCAGTGAGTGAGAGGGAGAGAGAGAGAGAATCAGTGAGTGAGACGGAGAGAGAGAATCAGTGAGTGAGAGGGATAGAGAGAATCAGTGAGTGAGAGGGAGAGAGAGAATCAGTGAGTGAGAGAGAGAGAGAGAATCAGTGAGTGAGAGGGAGAGAGAGAATCAGTGAGTGAGAGGGAGAGAGAGAATCAGTGAGTGAGAGGGAGAGAGAGAATCAGTGAGTGAGAGAGAGAGAACCAGTGAGTGAGAGGGAGAGAGAGAGAGAATCAGTGAGGGAGAGGGAGAGAGAATCAGTGAGTGAGAGAGAGAGAGAATCAGTGAGTGAGAGAATCAGTGAGTGAGAGAGAGAATCAGTGAGTGAGAGAATCAGTGAGTGAGAGAGAGAGAATCAGTGAGTGAGAGAGAGAGAGAATCAGTGAGTGAGAGAATCAGTGAGTGAGAGAGAGAATCAGTGAGTGAGAGAATCAGTGAGTGAGAGAGAGAGAATCAGAGAGAGAGAGAAAATCAGTGAGTGAGAGAGAGAAACAGTGAGTGAGAGAGAGAGAGAGAGAATCAGTGAGTGAGAGAGAGAGAATCAGTGAGTGAGAGAGAGAGGGAGAATCAGTGAGTGATGGAGAGAGAGAGAGAATCAGTGAGTGAGAGAGAGAGAGAATCAGTGAGTGAGAGAGAGAGAGAATCAGTGAGTGAGAGGGAGATAGAGAGAAACAGTGAGTGAGAGAGAGAGAGAATCAGTGAGTGAGAGAGAGAGAGAATCAGTGAGTGAGAGAGAATCAGTGAGTGAGAGAGAGAGAGAGAATCAGTGAGTGAGAGGGATAGAGAGAGAATCAGTGAGTGCGAGAAGGAGAGAGAGGGAATCAGTGAGTGAGAGGGAGAGAGAATCAGTGAGTGAGAGGGAGAGAGAATCAGTGAGTGAGAGGGAGAGAGAGAGAATCAGTGAGTGAGAGAGAGAATCAGAGAGTGAGAGAGAGAATCAGTGGGTGAGAGGGAGAGAGAATCAGTGACTGAGAGAGAGAGAGAATCAGTGAGTGAGAGAGAGAAACAGTGAGTGAGAGAGAGAATCAGTGAGTGAGGGGAGAGAGAGAAAGAATCAGTCAGTGAGAGGGAGAGAGATCAGTGAGTGAGAGACAGAGAATCAGTGAGTGAGAGGGAGAGAGAGAATCAGTGAGTGAGAGGGAGAGAGAGAATCAGTGACTGAGAGGGAGAGAGAGAGAGAATCAGTGAGTGAGAGGGAGAGAGAGAATCAGTGAGTGAAAGGGAGAGAGAATCAGTGAGTGAGAGAGAGAATCAGTGAGTGAGAGGGAGAGAGAGAATCAGTGAGTGAGAGAGAGAGAGAGAATCAGTGAGTGAGAGGGAGAGAGAGAATCAGTGAGTGAGAGGGATAGAGAGAATCAGTGAGTGAGAGGGAGAGAATCAGTGAGTGAGAGAGAGAGAGAATCAGTGAGTGAGAGAGAGAGAGAGAGAGAGAATCAGTGAGTGAGAGGGAGAGAGAATCAGTGAGTGAGCGAGAGAATCAGTGAGTGAGAGAGAGAGAGAATCAGTGAGTGAGTGGGAGATAGAGAGAGAATCAGTGAGTGAGAGAAAGAGAGAGAGAGAATCAGAGAGTGAGAGAGAGAATCAGTGGGTGAGAGGGAGAGAGAATCAGTGAGTGAGAGAGAGAGAGAATCAGTGAGTGAGAGGGAGAGAGAGAATCAGTGAGTGAGAGGGAGAGAGAGAGAGAATCAGTGAGTGAGAGGGAGAGAGAGAATCAGTGAGTGAGAGGGAGAGAGAGAGAGAATCAGTGAGTGAGAGGGAGAGAGAGAATCAGTGAGTGAGAGGGAGAGAGAGAGAGAATCAGTGAGTGAGAGGGAGAGAGAGAATCAGTGAGTGAAAGGGAGAGAGAATCAGTGAGTGAGAGAGAGAATCAGTGAGTGAGAGAGAGAGAGAGAATCAGTGACTGAGAGGGAGAGAGAGAGAGAATCAGTGAGTGAGAGGGATAGAGAGAATCAGTGAGTGAGAGGGAGAGAGAATGAGTGAGTGAGAGAGAGAGAGAGAATCAGTGAGTGAGAGAGAGAGAATCAGTGAGTGAGAGAGAGAGCGAATCAGTGAGTGAGAGGGAGAGAGAGAGAATCAGTGAGTGAGAGGGAGAGAGAGAGAATCAGTGAGTGAGAGAGAGAATCGGTGAGTGAGAGAGAGAATCAGTGAGTGAGAGGGAGAGAGAGAGAGAATCAGTGAGTGAGAGGGAGAGAGAATCAGTGAGTGAGAGAGAGAGAGAATCAGTGAGTGAGAGGGAGAATCAGTGAGTGAGAGGGAGAGAGAGAGAGAATCAGTGAGTGAGAGAGAGAATCAGTGAGTGAGAGAGAATCAGTGAGTGAGAGGGAGAGAGAGAGAGAATCAGTGAGTGAGAGGGAGAGAATCAGTGAGTGAGAGAGAGAGAATCAGTGAGTGAGAGAGAGAATCAGTGAGTGAGAGGGAGAGAGAGAGAGAAACAGTGAGTGAGAGAGAGAGAATCAGTGAGTGAGAGAGAGAATCAGTGAGTGAGAGAGAGAATCAGTGAGTGAGAGAGAATCAGTGAGTGAGAGGGAGAGAGAGAGAGAATCAGTGAGTGAGAGAGAGAATCAGTGAGTGAGAGAGAGAGAGAGAATCAGTGAGAGAGAGAATCAGTGAGTGAGAGGGAGAGAGAGAGAGAATCAGTGAGTGAGAGGGAGAGAATCAGTGAGTGAGAGAGAGAGAGAATCAGTGAGTGAGAGAGATCGGGAGAATCAGTGAGTGAGAGAGAGAATCAGTGAGTGAGAGAGAGAGAGAGAGAGAATCAGTGAGTGAGAGAGAGAGAGAGAATCAGTGAGTGAGAGAGAGAGAGAGAATCAGTGAGTGAGAGAGAGAAAGAGAATCAGTGAGTGAGAGAGAGAGAGAGAATCAGTGAGTGAGAGAGAGAGAGAATCAGTGAGTGAGAGAGAGAATCAGTGAGTGAGAGAGAATCAGTGAGTGAGAGAGAGAGAGAGAATCAGTGAGTGAGAGAGAGAGAGAGAATCAGTGAGTGAGAGGGAGAGAGAGAGAATCAGTGAGTGAGAGAGAGAATCAGTGAGTGAGAGAGAGAATCAGTGAGTGAGAGAGAATCAGTGAGTGAGAGGGAGAGAGAGAGAGAATCAGTGAGTGAGAGAGAGAATCAGTGAGTGAGAGAGAGAGAGAGAATCAGTGAGAGAGAGAATCAGTGAGTGAGAGGGAGAGAGAGAGAGAATCAGTGAGTGAGAGGGAGAGAATCAGTGAGTGAGAGAGAGAGAGAATCAGTGAGTGAGAGAGATCGGGAGAATCAGTGAGTGAGAGAGAGAATCAGTGAGTGAGAGAGAGAGAGAGAGAGAATCAGTGAGTGAGAGAGAGAGAGAGAATCAGTGAGTGAGAGAGAGAGAGAGAATCAGTGAGTGAGAGAGAGAAAGAGAATCAGTGAGTGAGAGAGAGAGAGAGAGAATCAGTGAGTGAGAGAGAGAGAGAATCAGTGAGTGAGAGGGAGAAAGAGAGAAACAGTGAGTGAGAGAGAGAGAGAGAGAATCAGTGAGTGAGAGAGAATCAGTGAGTGAGAGAGAGAATCAGTGAGTGAGAGAGAATCAGTGAGTGAGAGAGAGAGAATCAGTGAGTGAGAGAGAGAGAGAGAATCAGTGAGTGAGAGGGAGAGAGAGAGAATCAGTGAGTGAGAGAAAGAGAGCGAGGGAATCAGTGAGTGAGAGGGAGAGAGAATCAGTGAGTGAGAGGGAGAGAGAATCAGTGAGTGAGAGGGAGAGAGGGAGAGAATCAGTGAGTGAGGGAGAGAATCAGAGAGTGAGAGAGAGAATCAGTGGGTGAGAGGGAGAGAGAATCAGTGAGTGAGAGAGAGAGAGAGAGAGAATCAGTGAGTGAGAGAGAGAGAGAGAATCAGTGAGTGAGAGAGAGAGAGAATCAGTGAGTGAGAGAGAGAGAGAATCAGTGAGTGAGAGGGAGAAACAGTGAGTGAGAGAGAGAATCAGTGAGTGACGGGAGAGAGAGAAAGAATCAGTCAGTGAGAGGGAGAGAGAATCAGTGAGTGAGAGAGAGAGAATCAGTGAGTGAGAGAGAGAGAGAGAGAGAATCAGTGAGTGAGAGGGAGAGAGAGAATCAGTGAGTGAGAGGGAGAGAGA